>NW_008632891.1:17888-28889 GCF_000691845.1 Merops nubicus | reverse complement strand
TGAGTGCCGCGGGGCGAAGGCAAAGCTCGGTACACATCCCACACCCCCAACCCTCTGCTCCTGGGAAGAGAATCCCCCCTGCTCAGCTCGGCCGCTGAGCCCCGGGCGAGTTGTGTCACCCCCGACACCACCCGGTTCGTACTGCAGCGCCACAGGTGGGGTTGAGAACCAGGGGAGTAAAATACCCGGTGACAAATTATGTTATAAACCTGAACTACACCTCAATTTGAGTGGGTAGTAGTAGTTTTGAGTGGGTGGTTGTAGCTGTGTTTCCTCCAGCAGGGCTAGGAACATTTAGAGAAACGAATCAGTTTACACACAGACAGTTTTGGGCTTCTTCACCCCAAGAAGGAGCTTGAGGGGCTGGAGCGTGGCCAGAGAAGGGCAACGGAGCTGCTGGGGAAGGGTCTAGAGCCCAAGTGTGGGGAGGAGCAGCTGAGGGAGCTGGGGGTGCTGAGCCTGGAGCAAAGGAGGCTCAGGGGAGACCTTCTGGCTCTGCACAGCTCCTGACAGGAGCCTGGAGCCAGGGGGGGGTCGGGCTCTGCTCCCAAGGAACAAGCCACAGGACAAGAGGAAAGGGCCTCAAGTTGCCCCAGGGGAGGTTGAGGTTGTCCCTGAAGAACAATTTCTTGCCCTGGAGGGTTGCCCAGGGCTGTGCCAGGCTGCCCAGGGCAGTGGTAGAGTCCCCACCCCTGGAGGGGTTCCCAAGCCGTGGAGATGTGGTGTGAGGGACATGGGCCAGTGGGCACCTGGCACGTATGGGGGAATGGGTGGACTTGATGATCTTAAAGGTCTCTTCCAAGCAAAACAAATCTATGATTCTATGATTCTCTAAAAGCAGCCACAAAAATCCCAAGCTGATTTCAGGCTGGCTCTGTTGCCCATGCACTTGGTGACACAATACAGCTGGTGCCTCTGCAGCACAGCCAGCACTGGGCACCCCCACACTGCGGGTGCACGAAGACTAGTGGAGACTCTGACAATACCACATCTCTTGTTTCCCATCAAGACACCAACAGGGAGAGGAGATGCCATCAGAGAAAGCAAACAGGAGCAGAACTCCTGTTTTAGCAACGTGATGGCCAAGGCTGGGGCTGGCAGAGGCCTGTCCCTTTCCCCCAGGGCTCTGAGGAGGGGGAACGTACCGTCCGTCCCGCGAGCGGTGCAGGCTGCCGTGGTAGCTGCTCACTTTGCTGTGGACACTGCCTGCCTTGCTCCTCTGGTCGTCCAGCATGGCCAGCTGGGTGGAGGAGGCGTGGGTGGAGGTGCCCTGGGTGGAGGTGCCTCTGGACTTGCGGATGATGGGGGTGTTGGGGTCCCTCAGAAGAGACTGAGCGAAGTCTGGCTCCTGCAGCACTTGTCGGCTCTCGTTCACCACTCTGGAGAAGACAGGGGAGAGGAGTCGTTAGCATTAAGGACTGCAGCTAAAAGCAGTGCAGGAGCAACACAAACAGCACAGATGAACTTACAGCCTGGCAAATGAGACCATCTAGTTACACCATACTGGCCCCAACTCTGAAGCACGTCTATATTTGGATGTCTTAGCAAAGTTCCTGTTCCTGAACCCTTCTCACTCCCTGCAGCTGCTCCTCTACCTTCAGTGTGTGGGATAATTGCAGAGTATTTGCTCATGGTCTCAACTGGACAACAGCAGAATCACAAAATCACAAAATTCTTTGGGTTGGAAGAGACCTTTAAGATCAAACCCAACCATTAATCCTGCACTGCCAGGTCCCCACTGCCCCGTGTCCCTCACCCCACATCTCCACGGCTTGGAAACCCCTCCAGGGGTGGGGACTCCACCACTGCCCTGGGCAGCCTGGCACAGCCCTGGGCAACCCTCCAGGGCAAGAAATTGTTCCTCAGGGGCAACTGAAACCTCCCCTGGGGCAACTTGAGGCCCTTTCCTCTTGTCCTGTCCCTTGTCCCTTGGGAGCAGAGCCCGACCCCCCCCTGGCTCCAGGCTCCTGTCAGGAGCTGTGCAGAGCCAGAAGGTCTCCCCTGAGCCTCCTTTGCTCCAGGCTCAGCACCCCCAGCTCCCTCAGCTGCTCCTCACTTTGTTCCAGGAGACACCCTTGGGTCAGCACCATGACCCAGTGAGCTCCAATGACCCAGGGAACTGCCTCTCAGGGAACTCTGAAGCTGGTTCCACACTCAAATGAGCATGTAAAACCTGGATTAAAACTGGCAGCAGGAGGAGAACACCAGATGAAACACAGTACAGAGAACACCACAAAAGCAAGAGGCCTGCAGCCCTTAGAGCAGGGGATACAGTCTCACAGCTTCTCTGTTTGCTGAAGTCTCTTGCTGGGAAGGGCTGGTGGAGGGGCACACACTTGGCTGCTCTTCCATGGCATGGTGAAAGGAGGTGCTATCACAGCCTCGACATTCCTTTTGGGCTTTTTAATCTCTTTTTTTTGTGGGGAGGCCTTCTCCTCCCCTCCCATTCTCAGTATCACTCTTTCACGCTCCGTTTCCTCTGCCTGGTGATCTCTATCACAGCCTCGACATTCCTTTTGGGGTTTTTAATCTCTTTTTTTGTGGGGAGGCCTTTTCCTCCCCTCACATTCTCAGTATCACTCTTTCACACTCCGTTTCCTCTGCCTGCTGATCTCCCCCTCTCCATTTTCCTGCTCACAGAGATCACAGGCTGCCTGAGGAGGGAGGTTTGAATGGGCTCTGCCTCTTTCTGCTCACTGAATGGAGCCAGTGAAGGAGTTCAGATGGACACTGCTGAGTGTGGGAGCTCCTCCCCTGCTGAGCTGCACCAGGAGAGAGGATGGCACTTCCAGGAGCCACCCAGGAGAGAGCCTGTCCTGTAAAACAGCTTCCTCTGCCTGTGCCAACGCTATTCCTGCCCTCCACCCACCAAACCTGCATGTCACCTCTGTGTAAATCCCACCTAAATCTGCAGAGAAGGACCTGGGAGTGCTGGTGGACAACAAGTTGTCCCTGAGACCACAGTGACTGGCAGGACACAGGCTTGCATTTGGGAACCCCACAGGAAGACAATTCTGCTTTGCTAAGTGTCAGATAACCACACTTCAGCTATCAGTACAGGGCAGAGCTTGGCCTGCTAGACAGTGGCTCCACAGAGAAGGATCTGGGGCTCCTGGTGGGCAACAAGTTCACCATGGAATCTCCTTCTTTGCAGAGATTCCAAACCCACCTGGGCACCCTGCTGTAAGTGACCTGCTGGAGCAGAGGGTTGGACAAGATGATCTCCAGAGGTCCCTTCCAACCCCTACCATGCTGGGATCCCATGATTCTGAAACATCTACTTAGAAGACAGGAGTTATGATTATGAAAATAGCTCTTCATAGCTATTACAAGATCATAGAATCATTAAGGTTGGAAAAGTCCTCTAAGATCATTAACTCCAACCATCAAAGATCATCATAGATCATCTCTAAATATATGCTGCACCTTGGACTAAATTAATTTCAGCCTTACAGAAGCTATGAGAGGTTTCTGTTGCATTCCACCAAGCTGTGCTGTGGCACTAATGCATAGGGGAGGATTAAAAGCAGAGACAATTACTTTTAACTACAATCACAGTGAAGAGAACTTTGGTTTAATTTCAGTATAAAATCTGATTCAGCTGAATAGATAAACAAGTTTATAAATAAAAACTTTCAGTTCTGTCTCTCATGAAAAGGCAGAGAAGCTGTGCTATTCAACTGAAACCTAATTCTTGTTAAAAATAGATTTTGGAAACAGATGGAGCAATGTAGAATTGATTCTGGGACCAAAGGATAATTAATGGAAAAACAAGCCACAAGCCTTCAGGGTTTTTTTTGAGCTGTTGCTTGTCTTCTCCTTCCTTGCTGCATTTTGGGTAGTGGGAGTTTTTCTCTCTACTCCTGTCTTTGCCTCTGTGAACAGCTAACCAAAATTCTCTTCCAGCAGCACAAGGGAAGATTTGCCAGTCCCCCAGCAGCCCCTCCACCAGCTCCCAACACCTACTCTTTTTTCCTGCGCCCGTGGAAGAAGCTGGCCCACTCAAAACAGGTCTTTTTGCTTCCAACCCAGAAGACAGAGGGGATCCCAACGACCAAAGCCATCAGATACTTCATGAGGAAGAGAATCAAATCCGGGCGACTCATCTGAGTGACCTACAGAGAAAATAAAACCAGAGAAGGTGATGCAACCCATCGTAGTTCACATTTATTAACTCATTTGAAAGAACTGTCTCTGCCCTGAGCCAAAGTAAACACCAACAGGGTTCCTTTGTTTTGTGGCTCTGCAGAGCATGACCGAGTGTGTTCTACAGCCCACTGTTGAGCAACACAAAAGATTCAACTGCTGGGAGGTCTTGGCCTTTATTTGTATTTCTGGGCTTTTGTCTCTGCCCTGAATAATTGGGAAATATTTTCTGGTCTTCACATTATAAAGGCTTGTTGCTTTAATGGGATGAACCTATAGGAAGCCAGGTGCTACGTTTGCTGTTGGGAGGAGCCCCAGTGAAATGCTCTGTGGCACGTTCAGTGCTGGTCCAGGGCCAGGCTGGATGGGGCTTTGAGCAACCTGGTCTAGTGGGAGGTGTCCTGCCCACAGCAGGGGGTTGGAACTAGATGATCTTGAAGGTCCCTTCCAACCTAAACCACTGTATGATTTGATGATCCTTTATTCCTTACCCTTCAGTGGAGGGTTACACCCCTAATCTCCCTCCCTCAGGAATGTGAGGTGTCAGTAAGGAACAACTGCTTGACTCTTACTGACCTGGCACAGCCCCGACCTCTCCCTGTTCCCTCAGGGGCACCAACTGAATTTGCACAAGCTCACCAGGTCTAGTTTTGAAAACATTTTGATGTACAAAGGGTTTGTTTGGAAAAGATGGAGAGAAGATACAAAGCTATTATTTCCAGGAAGGTCTGTGAGGTTAAACAAACAGGCATCCAGATGCTCTCTTGAACTGATGACCCCGTTCAAACACTGAACCTTCAAGGACAGAGAACAAGTGCAAGCCTAGAAGATACCAGCCATCTTCTTACCAGAAGGATGGGAAAGGTTTTCCAACAAGGGGAAATTCCATTGACCTTCCAGTAAATTCTCCAGATCACAAACAGAAGTAAAGTAGGTACCTAACAGGATAGCAAAGACCCACAGATGGCTCAGGGATTAGTAGAGGAGGAAGGTTTGGGGCTGTTTAATCGTGGGGAGATGCTCATGGAGTTGGGTCTCTTTCCAGCAGGGATTAAGTGTCTGCAGCAACAGCTTTGAGACTGCTGGTGATGCAGCCAAGGGTTTGATGACAAACCATTACATTGAAGAATGCAACCTGGGTATCTACCAGCCTGTTTGAATGGGAAGAAGATACCAAACAAGGTGTTTGAAGCCAAGGGGACTTGGTTCTGTAAGAGTGAGACTGAAATACTTTGTACAGCTCTAGGAATTCAGTTTGAATCCATCTTCCTGGAGAGCAGAGGGGAATGGAGAAGGGCTGGCAGGGTGACAGGGAGCAGACAGCCTGTCTGGCAGGGAGCTTGTCTGGCCTCTGAAGACTTAAAAGCATGACAAAAAAAATAACATGAATCACAGAACTCCAGCGTGGTGGGTTTGGGAGGGACCTCTGGGGATCATCTCATCCCACCCCCTGCTCCAGCAGCTCACCCCCAGCAGGGTGCCCAGGGTCACAGCCAGGAGGGTTTGGGATCTCTCCAGAGCAGGAGACTCCACAGCCTCTCTGGGCAGCCTGGGCCAGGCTCTGCCACCCTCCCAGCAGAGAAGTTTCTCCTCCTGCTCAGGTGGCACCTCCTGGGTTCCAGTTGGTGCCCGTTGCCCCTTGTCCTGTCCCTGGCACCACTGAGCAGAGTCTGGCCCCAGCCTCTTGCCCCCCGGGGCCCTTTAGCTCTTGCTCAGCACTGCTCAGATCCCCTCTGAGGCTTCTCTGCTCCACCTCAGCAGCCCCAGGGCTCTCAGCCAAACATATGAAATATGGAGACACTGAACTGTGGGAAGATGACTTGCCAGAAGTAGGCTCATGGCCCATGACTTTCCAACCACATAATGCTGAGGGGCAGCACAGCTTCTGTATGGACCACTGAAATTACAGCCATCTTTTTTTTAATACTTTGCATCATTTAACATTTTTTTTTTAAATAATATCACCACTGCAGATGGAAAATGAGGATTTCAATGTCTTGCCCATAATCCCACAGTGCAGTGGGGCAGGCTGGAACATGACAAGAGTTCAGGCCCATCGATACTGGTCTTCAGCAACTACATTCTCATCCTGTAATTAAATCAACAAACATAATGAATATTATAAGATGTTTCTTAGCATTCAGCTCTGTATGAAGTGGGATCAAGGTTCTCCCCACGTCTGTTCTTTTCTCAGCACTGCTTCATGTGCTTTCATCAATCTCTGCCCCAGGAAAAACACTGACATTGAAGCTCTTTGTCTTGATGGACCAATGAAGGTTGAAGACTCTTTGGACTTTCCTATACCTGCAACTATTTACTCATGTGAAACGAGTCTGAAGGCTTTCCAGGTGGTTTTGTGGTCAACCTGTGAGATTCCTCTCAAGAAAAAAGTAGAAATTAACAATTACCAAATAAAAAAAATTATCCAACAGAATTAAGCTCTCAAAAATTACCTCATTTCATAACGTGCAACTGTGGCATCAAGTGGAATAAATGGTGAAATTCATCGTTTCTTAATGAAGGTAACATTCAGGTGAATTTTCATATTTACATATTTACAATTCTCCCCTGGCATAACTACCAGCCTGAAGGGAATTTAATTTTGATTCTTGCATGAAGAAGAAACCAACAGTTCTAGCACTAAACTCTCAGTTGCTCATGGTACTACAGGACATCTTTATTTTATTGACTGAGTCATGCTGCCTTGTGCTAGAGCCAACAGAAATCAGGTGCTGTGATGTCTGCTGCTCCCCACACCAAATATATCACAGGTCCCTCTTGCACCACGCAGATTTTATTACTTCCATGAAGATATTACAGGAAATCACTTGATATCAAAACTTCTGGCTCAACCTATTCATGCTGGGTGCCATAAATAATTCCAAGTGGAAGTTAAAATAACTCAATATCACAAAGAGTTGCAAGTGAAAGGAAGGACATCCTGCTCTTTGGTAAAGGAGGTTTTAAGCATCATTTCCACACATTTCTTGAAAATCAGCCTCTTTGCACAGATTAAGCAATTCTAGTAACATATTAATTAGATCACTGAGACTGAGGTGACTGCACCTCTTTTAAACAACACATATAATAACTAACATGGGAAAAATCCAACTTGAAATTTCTAGATGAAAGCTGAAAATCCATGGTTTTGAACCCAGAGCCTCCAAGCCCATTTCCCAGAAGTGTGGCCCTCAAACCACTGCTGTTCCCTTTCCTTTGGACAGAGAGGAGTTAATTTTCCCTTTTTCTATACTGCCCAGCTATTTAGGAAGAGTAAATCAAAAATACAATGCTGAAGTGTCACAGACTTTTACATGCTTAGATAAATCCACAATATATAAAAGCATAATTTGACCTGGAATACACAAACTTCACACACTCTGCTTTACTCAAACACAAAGATTTTCCCAAAGCATCTGCTAACAGGATCTGCTTTGCCAGTTCTGGAAATATTGCTCCTTATTTATAGTAAATCCCCGACGACAGCGCGTATAATGTTGAAACTGCTTCAGCAGCACTCCTATTTTAAAACCATTTTTCATATCCCCTCAGCTTCCAAAGCTCAGCTTGCCTACGACTCTTTATGTCTCCTGCTGAGAAATTCCAGGTAACCAGGATTACTGTGGCACGTGTGGAGCAGCCAAAGCAACAACAGCAGCAATTCCAGCACTACAAAATCACTCTCTTCCTTTTCTTGAGGATCTCATTGTGCAGCACCCAAACTCTTCCAGAAGTGTCCACCTCCAACGTGTGAAACCTCAATAATTTTCTGGGGGAGGACTAGGAAAAAAGCTTCTAAAATAAGCAGCATCTTCATTTTTATGACTTGGCTCTGTTGGATGATTAAAAGAGGAGACACAAGGCTTTGCTGAACTCCAGGTTTCTTTAAAACCATATGACATCTCCATGTGTAACCATCTTTGAAGACAACAGTGAAAGCTGGAGAAGATCCCCAGTTTCATCTCCTTGGAGAGAGAAGATGATGCAGGGAATATCTAACATGGGCCTGTAGAGGACCATCCTCCCTTGCCTGCAGAGATTATACTTCTCTTCTCCAGCCTGTTAGCTCAGCTTTGTCTGATTCTTTGCAGAAAGCCTTTTGAAATTTGAGGCAAGAGAGAAGTCACTCAAATTCTGGGTATAGCAGAAATGAAGAAAAATAGGGAGACTGATTAGACACTCAGAGCTCCAATGCTGTCCATGCCTATGTAATAATAATAATGCCACTTGATGTACTTTCCAACCCTGTTTTTAAAAATTCAGAATATGAGCAAGTATGTTTAAGCTTAAACAACTGCAAATTTCTTTAAGCACTAATTAGGACTATATAGCTCCTGAAAAATGAAAATATTGTCCCTGCTCAGTGCAGGGGGGTTGGACTAGATGACTTTGAAAGGTGCCTTCCCACCCAAACCATTCTGTGATTCTATGATACAGGGAAACATCTACAGAGGCAGTATGTGTTTATTGTTCTTTCTAACAGAAATACTTCAATGTTGAGTGAAAAAGGGTTGTAATTTCAATGAAGTTGTAATTTCAAATGAAGTGCAGTGGAATATACAATTTGGAAACTGATAGATGGCAAGAAGATGAGTTTTTCTTTTCAAATTGTATTCTCAGAGAAAATCTCTCTCCACTGAGAAGTTTTGAATGAAATTGTGGCAGCTCTTTTACAAGACTAGCAAAAAAATGGGTGAACTTCCACCCTGCTCGACACATACATCAGAGTTTATTTCAGAAACGTCCCCAAAAGCTGAACTACTGACAGAACTGAAAGGAGGAAAAGAAACTGAAATGCAGTGAGGAGGAATTTAAAATGTATTTTCATCTCTCATTTTTCTGCAAACCCCTTCACAGCATATATAATATATATATAACATATAACAAATACTGTGCTAACAAGGAGTAAAAAATCACTCGTGTGGACTCTGTGCAGAATTTCATCTTCTTTTATAGAATAACAATGCAAGCAAAGCACTGCTAATAGTAATTATGTTGTCATTTACTCAGGAGAGACTGTGAAATACCTTAAAATCCACACTCTCAGTGGCACAAGAGAAAAAAAAGAGCCTAAAAAATACAATCTGCTCTTGGTTGGGCTTTGGTAAGTGCAGGGTATGTTGCTTCAGAAGCTACAATTCAACATTTAAGAGTATTTTAGCAAGCTGTGTTTGGCATTCTGGTTACATTTTTGGGTTACACTGAGTTATGGAAGGACTGCAATAATTTTCATGTTGGAGCTGAAGGAGTTTTAGATATCCAGCTTGCAAAGGAGGGCTCTAGAGGGGTAGTGATCACAAAAGACCCTGTGTAGCTGCAGCCCCACCCAGCTCACCTTGGGTGTCTAGTTTAGCACTTCAGTGTTAACTGCTCATTGTACATGACAGGAAATTTCCCCTGACATTAGTTCTGCATGAGCAATAAGTTCAGCTTTCAGTTTTGTTCTGCACAAAACCCATGTTATGAAATGCTAATGTTGTCCCAGTGCACATCCAGAAACAGAGGGTGAGCACTGCTTCAGCTGTAAAGGAACAGCTCCCTCAACACAAAGAGGATGTGGACCTGTTGGAGTGGGGCCAGAGGAGGCCACGAATGTGGTCTGAGGGCTGGAACCCCTCTGCTGTGAGGCCAGGCTGAGAGGGTTGGGGTTGTTCAGCCTGGAGAAGGCTCCAGGGAGACCTTACAGCAGCCTTGCAGGATCTGAAGGGGGTCTACAGAAAGCTGAGGAGGGACTGTTTACAATGGCTTGTAGGGATAGGACAAGGGGTAATGGCTTCACACTGGAAGAGGGGAGATTTAGATGAAAAATAAGGAAGTTCTTCACTAGGAGAGTGGTGAGACATCAGCACAGGTTGCCACAGGAGTGGCTGCACCACCACTGGAGGTGTTCAGGACCAGGCTGGATGGGGCTTTGAGCACAGCCTTGCAGGATCTGAAGGGGGTCTACAGAAAGCTGAGGAGGGACTGTTTACAATGGCTTGTAGGGATAGGACAAGGGGTAATGGCTTCACACTGGAAGAGGGGAGATTTAGATGAAAAATAAGGAAGTTCTTCACTAGGAGAGTGGTGAGACATCAGCACAGGTTGCCACAGGAGTGGCTGCTCCATCACTGGAGGTGTTCAGGACCAGGCTGGATGGGGCTTGGAGCAGCCTGGTCTAGTGGGAAGTGTCCCTTCCCATGGCATGGAGCTTGGAACTAAATGATCCTGAAGGTCATTTCCAACCCAACCCATTGTATGATTCTGTGAAATCCTATATATGCTTTTGGCACAGATGGAGAAGCACAAATCCCATTAGGAAAGTGATCCCTTTAGTATTAGAGTTCCACTGCAGATGCAGCCAATGGGGAAAAAAAAAATCTCTCTGAAAACAATGCAGCTTAGACCTGCTACATTATCAGCTGAAATAATAACTGTGAACATCTACTAAGTAATTTAATTCAGTCATTTCTCCTGCTTCCCACTTGGCACTGCTGCCAGACCCCTCTTCATGTCTGTTAACCACAGTGCTCTCCTCATAACCTTCTACCAAAGGCTTTCAAAATACCTGTTGCATATTGGCAAGCCACTGACTGAAATCTAGAGGTGCTGAAGTTCTCCTCTGGACCTCAAAAACCTGTGGTAAGAGTTTTGTTTCTTGATAAAAGCCTGTCTCACAAACACACTGCTCTGAACATCAGGAGCTGCCTTTCCAGGAGGGCAGAGAGACCAGAAGGCAACGGGTGATGATGTCCTTCAAGATGAGAACCTCTCCTAGAGGAAAGATAACACTGGTGGTGATTCTCTGTTTTCCTTGATGCCTGATCACTTTCCTGGAGCCGCCAGAGGGGCTTGCACACTCCAGCAACATGAGAA
>NW_008632891.1:15796-17811 GCF_000691845.1 Merops nubicus | reverse complement strand
TTTACAACCCAAACATTCCGTGTTTCTGTGAAGTTAGGGGACGAGAGGGGAGAAAAAGCCTCAGGTTGCCCCAGGGAAGGTTGAGGTTGGAGCTGAGGAACAATTTCTTGCCCTGGAGGGTTGCCCAGGGCTGTGCCAGGCTGCCCAGGGCAGTGGTGGAGTCCCCACCCCTGGAGGGGTTCCCAAGCCGTGGAGATGTGGGGTGAGGGACACGGGGCAGTGGGGACCCAGCAGTGCTGGTGGAAGAGTTGGACTCCATGATCTCAAAAGTCTTTTCCAACCAAGCCCATTCCACAATCTCATACGAAGATGAGACTGGAAAGCCTTGACAGGCTTCATGCAGGTGCCCATGTGAACACTAGATCGCAGGGATCCAAGTCCCTGATCTGAACTGGCCCTGCTGTGCAGCTCTAGCCCTTCAGAGGCACCCAGCTGATGAGACAGAAGGCCAGGAGACACAGAGACAGGGGCTCAGGGACACGCTCTGCTCTGCTCAGACACGCCTCGCCAGCAGCCCGGGCACTAACACTCCCCTCACAACCATCAGCAAACAAGTTCTGTCAGCTGCAGAGATGGTGCATGTGATAGCCAGAGTTCCCTAACCCACTTTTCCCCTCCCATCTGCTGGGTTGGTGGAGATCATCAAACAGTACTGGCCGTGGTGGCTGCAGAGAGACCTCAGCTCGAACGCCCCGTTTCCTGCCGGAAAGCCACAGGGGCAGGTGTTCAGAAAAGGGGTTAAACCCACCAATTTCAGCATTCCTCCAGGGGAAAACAACGCTGCTTTGTAGGCACACTGTTCATTTAAGATGCTTATATAACTAATTTCTGAATATTTTCCCCTTCTGCCCCTGCACCATCAATCAGGGCTGTGTTTCAGTGACAAGGACCAGCGGCCTCTTCGCACTGGGATGTATGAAATGGCAAATTAATGAGCTCGCTGCGTGTGTGAAGTGAAAGCAGAAGCACAACACCTGGCCCCCTCCTCTGGGGCACAGTTCCACAATAACGCCAGTCTTTTGATATTTCCCTAAGGATAAAAAGCAATGAAATTCAAATTAACCCATCCTTTTGTTGAAAATGGGAGAAGTGGGGGAAAAGACCAAAGGGAACGTGATCCGACGGTCTCACTTTCATAATCCTTTCCATCACTGTCGTTGCTTTGAGGCTTAGAATATTACACTCACACTGCTCGTGTAAAATGGAGTTGCATTTGTCCCTGTGAAATAAAATGGGTTTACCAGAAATCCTGAAAAATCTTGCAACTTGCTTGTTTCACTCTTATCTGCCATCAAACCCGTGCCGCTATTCTGGCTACTAGGCTAAATAAGAATTGAGAGATTAAAAGCACCTCAAATAAAAGTAATAACTAACCTGATGTAGCCTCATTTACGAGCTAATGACAAAGCCAATATAAACTTCAGGAGCTTTGGAATAGCTCAAGTCTGTGTGGAACAGCCTCAACAGGATCAGGAGACTTTTCTACATCCAAAAGAAACAAAAGGAAATTTTTCTGGCTCTAAATACCAGAAGCCTCATGGCTCAGGAGTTATCCAGACAATTCCAAGCAGAATAAACATGATTATTCAGGCTGTGGGATTCCTGCAGGTGCTGTCACAGGAGAACATGGATGCTCCTCTTTCTTGCTCTCAGTTGCCCTCTCCTCAGCTGCAGGAGCATGGAAGCACCAGGCATTCATTTTGCCCACTGGCTCACATTAAAACAATTAAATTGTTAAAACAATTATGAAAAAGCATTCCTCACCATTCTCCAGACTTACTTAATAACTACTGAGTTGCTGTATGCCCAGAGTGGAAATTAAAGCAGAGTGATCAGCCCATGCAAGACTTGGGCCAGTAACAGATAGCTTTGAAACCTAACCCCAGCCAAAACTAAATAAATAAGACACTGTAATAAAAGCTTATAAAATTACCATCCTAATGGGATACAGGTTATTCTGGAGGAAACTTACTCACCACAGGAGTTAAGTAGCAGACCCATCTCACCCTGCTGAA
>NW_008632891.1:0-15765 GCF_000691845.1 Merops nubicus | reverse complement strand
ACTCAGCTGTGATGCATTTTTTGTCAAGAATTTAGTGTAAGTGCCTAAAAAATACAGCCTTAAAGAAAAACACCTCCAAAAACACTGAAAATGCAATGAACTCTACTCTAGAATAATGTCTGCTGAGTTTCTCTGGCACATTATAGGAAAGAAAGGATTCAGACCATAGAAGAACTGCATTGTTTTTCACCAGAAGTCATCTCTTGTCTGCCTTGGGCCAGGGGAACCCACTGGAGTCTGATCATCTCCTGGAAAATTAGCTGAAATAACGAATGACACAGCAGAGAATGGCCTCTCATGAGGTAACCCTGCAGGGCTTTCCTCATCTGTCTCCTCCCTGAAAAGGGATCCCAGAGGACAACTAAAAAGGTCCTGACTCATGACTGGAGTCTAATATCTCACCTCCAACGCTTGTGGCCTTCAGGCCCTGCAGTTAGTCCCAGTGTCAGTCACTGGGAACCAGCCCCAAGTTGGGTGCTACCTGCTCTTGGGTTGTGGGAATGCAGAAGACAACAGGTATGGTGCAAGAAGCCTGGGACAGGCTGATCCTGCAGCTTTGGGAGACCACTCCTGGGAGGACACCCCGTTTATCAAGGGAAGGCTGAGTCTGAAGGAAGCTGCCAGGCTGCTGGGTAGTTGGTGGCTTTATCTTGAAACAGAAGACAGCATTCAATCACAGCAACTAATTTCTTAAGTGGTAGCCACAGCTTGTAATTAGGGAGATTGCCCAAGCACCTTCTGTTTTTCCATGATGAGGAATGGGTGTCACCAGTCTCCTAGCTCTAATGCTGGGCATTAAGCAGGGGAAAAGCAGCTCTACTTGAGCAAGCAGCCCCAGGAGACCCAAAAGCAAGTACCACCCATGAGAGACTGGGATCTCTCTCTCCTTTTCCTGCAGACATGTACAAGCTGAAGTGGGGTGTCCTCTGCAGGAAGAAAAAAGCAAACAGTCCCCACCCTCCACACAGTTTTTTTCCCCAGCAGAGGTTATCTCTCCTCTTGGCACCAGAATAAAAGAATCATGCCACAGTTCCTGAAGTTATTCCTCACTCTGGACTATTTCAGCCCCTCTCCTGAATATACCCTTTTGGATGAGCTGTCTGACATCACAGGTTTGAGGACCCACTGACCTTTTGTCCCTTATAGACCCGTGAGTAATGCAGGGATTAAAAAGACAAAAGTATCACTTCAAGTCCAGGCACCACTCACCCAAAGATGTCCCAACACAAACAATGAAACAAACCCCATCCACTATTTCTTACTTAAATCCCAATGCTACCCCCCCAAAAAAAGGTCACTGGGTTGTCCTCACCCCCATCATGGAACCAGAAGGTGTTACTGTAGCATTCCATCTCTGTGCAAACAGGGGTTGCAGTTGTCAAGGGCTAAAATGCATCAATAAACTTAGAGCTGAAACAAAGTTTTATCAGCAAATGCTTCACACCAGCACCCACAACACAGCACCTGATACCCCCAATTTTGGCAAATCTGCCAAAGGAGGGATCCTGATGGGTTGCTGCAGCAGCTTGCATTTGGCAGATTTGTGCCACAGCCAGAGAGGCTGGAAGCTCCAAAAAAACCCCATTTTCCTCAGATATTCACACTTCCTTGGGATTCAAACAATAAGTCAGGAAAAACAAACCCCCTAATGAGTCAGAAAATCTGATCTCTGGCAACCTTGCTGCCAAAAATGTACTTGGACAAAAACCTTTGCAGCCTTAATATCTAGTTTGGCAGCAGATATTCTTTCTTGAATTTATTCAATTCTTACAAGACAAAATTTACAAGTTTACTACGACCCAGGCTTGGAATATATCCCCATTAATAAACCCCCACCACCTGAATGAAGACACTTCTTCCAGCATTAAGAACACAGAAGAGAAGAAACATCCTTGGTCAAGCCAAGCCCTCCACTGTTGCAGGGAGGAAACTTATCCAGTTACCCAGCAGCTTTGTCCTGAAATCAGGAGCTGCCCCCTTCAATTCACCACATAATTCTCTCATTTCCAACAGGAGCTTATTCACAGCCACGTTATCATTCTGCCAGTGCTGCTGTTTGCCTTGAACAGCTCTTTTTTAAATGTCTTTTATGGAGTTCTAAAACTGCAGCCACATCCCTTCTTACTCTTCTTTTGTAAGGCTCTGCACACTTAGACTCTCCTCCCCCAAAGACAAGCTCAAACAGAACCTCATTCCTGGCACCCTTTCATTACTTTTCACTTATTTTTGTTTTCTTCTGTCAGTCTTTTTTGATCCACCACGAGGCAGTCACTCACAGAATGCCACACAGAAAAAAAACCTAGATGAGGTTTGTCTGATAAGGGTTCAGGAGGAGATTGCCATGCTGTAAAACTACTGGAGAGGAAGTGGTAAGAAATAGATGAGTGTAATTTGTGAAGATGCAAATAACAGCCCCAGCAGAACTTAAAGCAGAAGCACAGAACTTGGGGGAAAAGAAACAAAGAGTTTTTTGAGCAAAGATGGTATTTATACAATACTTATTCTCCACAGACAGACATACTGTGTTCTAAAGGTTTTCTTTTCCAAGTTCTAGTGTGAACAGAATAATGTTAATGATAATTTAATTAAAAAAAAAACATAAACCAAACAGTTAGACTGAATCTTTGAAAAATTAACTTTTGGGGTTGGTTAATGATAATTTAATTAAAAAAAAAATAAACAGTTCGACTGAATCTTTGAAAAATTTGCTTTTGGGGTTTTTAGAGAAAATTTTAGGATGTAATACTGACTGCTGTAACAGCAGAAGGGTGACTGAATGGTGGCACAGGTTGCCAAGAGAGGTTGTGGTGTCTCTGTCCACAGGGATATTCAAAATTCAGCTGGACACAGCCACAAGCCATCTGCTCTAGGTGACCCCACTTGGAGATGTTCTCCACAGGCCCCTTCCACCCTCTGCTCTTCTCAAATAAATACCTGACTATAATCTATGAAAACACCACAACTAGAGTTATTAATGCCCTATTTCTACTTAAAACTCCTTTTTGTTGTCTCTGAAAGAACTGCTTCAGGACTAGAGATGAAAGTATTTTCATACATTAATAAGCTGAGCTTTTAAACCTGTGCAATAATACAGTTTTGGAAGGATGAGTCCCAAAGTACAAACACAGTGAGTAACATGGTCTGGCCAGAGCATTGTAACTCTGTCAGTGTCCTACAGCCTGGAGGATGACAGAGCTCATCAGTTGTGATATTGCTTATCAATTTCTAAATATATCAGTTCATACTTCAACTCTTTTGTGGTGAAAATGAGAAATGGGCACTCGTCTTAGGGTTTTTTGAGCATAACAGATATTTTAACATAATTCAGCATTAAAAATTGTATACAATGAATTTAGAAACTTATTAGCAAGAAAAAACAAAGCACAAGTAAAAATATATTTGTATTACTAAGAATGTAAACTTCTAATAGAAAAAATGTGCATAACCCAGCTCTCTGGATATCTCAAATATAACTTTTTTTTTTATAAACAGCTTCATATATTTCTACATATAAATAAAAAGGTATTTTTATGCTCCTGAGTTGAATTTCAAAGGCACACCTGATTCTTGACTGAGCTGAACTCCTGTGGGAAGCACAGGTTTCCAAGCCCTGGAGATGTGGTGTGAGGGACATGGGGCAGTGGGGACCTGGCAGTGCTGGGGGATAGGGCTGGACTTGATAATCTGAAAGACATCTTCTAACCAAAATGACTGTATCATGCTATGAATGCATTGCTAGTCAAAATTTTCAAATGCAAATTATAGACTATTTTCTTTGATTTATTAAAAGTTAATCCTTTTTTTCAGGTGGTCCATTCCCTAACACATGTACTACAACATTCAGTTCTGACAGCAGGGAGTGACTGGTGCCTCAAACCCAGAGAAATCAGACCTCCTAACTTAGTTTTTGTTGCCATTTTAATAGCAATTAAGAGAGTCAGTGGAAAAAGAGATTATTCCTTAATAATCAGAATTAAAGGCTGTTCTAGATATATGATATATATAGATACATGCTTATTAAAGAGAGAAATAAATTAAACAGAGGACTCAAAACTAGCAAGATGTGACCTCCTTTGGCAAGTCACCCTCAGCGAAACGTTGAGTACAAAGAAAGCAGAAAAAAGATGACCTTGAGGAGTCATAGTTGGGTGCAAGTACAAATCAACCTGCCTGAAGATAATGGTTGAGAAATCAACGTTTTCTTTTGTCTCTGGCTCAGTCAATCCAATTAAGAGCCCAGGCAGGAGTGAGTCATGGGGATGAAGTGATTGCTTTCGCTCAATATGGTAATTGCCTGGAAATTGCATCCGTGCCAAGGTGAGATAAGAGAACACCCTGCATCCTACCTAGGATTTCTCAAAGTCCTGGATGTGCAAGGAGGAGACAGGACTGATGTCACTCAAGCTGAAAAGGAGAATTTTGAGAAATTAACTCGGGTATATCATTTTCCTTGAATATATTCTTTTTCCTAAGCATAAACCAGGAGAAATGAACTGACTCACTGCTAGGAAATAGTGTAATACAGCGATTCATGTCGTTCTGAGCTGACAGAGCTTTTGTTTTTGAAAGAAGCCTAACCCATAATTGCTCAGTCTCTTCCGAGTACACAGCAATATGGAAAAGATGTTTTTATCTCTACCTCTTTTTTTTTTTTCTTTTAAGATAGAATAATTACATCCAACAAGAAGCAATGCCTTAGGGCAGATTTAGGCAAATCCATTACCTCTTCTAAGAGGAATTCTAAACAAAAACTAATGAAAAAGAGGGGGGAGGAGAACTCTAGCTTTATAGACAACTCTCAATACGTTCTCTTTATGCCTGTGCCACACACACAGACGGTGCTAAGACCTTTCTTAACAAAGCCTCTTTTCTGCCTCCAGCTCAGCGCACTCCCCCGCACGTTTCCGAAGCCCCACTGCCACACAGATGGGCAAACAGCTGAGACGTTTTGTATTTAAAAAGACAGTGGCAACACCCCCAGCTAGGGGAGAAAATGATCCAGTTTGGAAAACGCCACATAGGGCAACCAGCAAAAATGGGGAGACTCCATCCCCACTCCAGCAGCACCCCAAAAACACAAACTCCGTGTCCCAGCGCGTGCTTCTGGTCACTGTTTTCAGCAAGATGTTTGCAAGCCCCATCTTTGCTTCTCTCTGGTCCCTGGGTGTGATTGTTCTAAAGCACTTGTGCATGAAAATAAAGCCTGTGTCAACAGGGGCTACACTTCACCCACCCAGCAGCCATGGGAAAAGACAGTCTGCTGCAAAAGAGCTTCTCAAGGGCGTGCCAGCCAGCATGAAACTTAAAACCTCTGCAGTAAACCCAAGTGTCTGTCACAAGTTTGGGGAGGAAAAAGTACTATAAAAACTGAATACAAACAGAGTTCGTAGAGGAAGGGGTTTTTGTCTTTGTTTTTCTCCTCTCTTTTAGGGGGATGGGGGAGAAATGAAGAGATGTAGCTGCAAAACCTGAGCTAGAACCTAGCGCAGCTTGTCCCAGTGTCTCTTTTGCTTCTGCTCAATTTTATTTCCAAGGAGGCATGGTGAGCTTTAATATTCAGTGAAGTAACATCAGAGCAGATGACTAAACACTTCCCTACTCTTGGCTCTCTGCCTACTATTACTTTACCACCACAGTTGCTCTGCAGTTGGCCCCTGTTCCTAAGAAAGCTCTGTGGTGTTGAAACGGCTCAAGACAGCCACGAGTAACCCCATTTTTGGGAACCACCCTGCCATGTTTGCTCAGGGCACTGGGAATGAACTAAAGAGAGGACAAAGCCATGCCAAGTGGGAACAAAACACTCCAGGAAATATCACCCCTACCCCCGTTACGTGGGCAGCCTTCAAGAAGGAAGCAAACCAAAGCTCTTTAGAGTGGTTAGGGAGCCCAACGGGTGTGAAATGAAGAGGCTTTTACTGCAACAGGGTTCATTTGGAGACATCTAAAATGACCTAGAAAACTTACAGGGAAAAAAACATTAGCTGTGATTAGACCAAGAAGTACATTTGTGAAAATGGGAGCTAAGAAAACGGATAAATTCTTGAGCCAAAAGCATCAGCAGGTGACAGAGATTAATCCTAACATTGAAATCCATTTCCCCAATGTTAGGTGTCAAATAATGCATTAAAATCATCTCTAACGTGGCATCATTTCAATATTAACAGAAATCTCTTAGCAAGCTCGTGCTTTGTTTTCCTTTGTGCCCATACTAGATGCATTTAACTGCCACTGAGGGAGCAGAGCTACTATTAACAAAACGTTCTTTCCATTTGCACTTGGAGTATCTTAGGCAACCACAATTAATCCTCCCCTCTCTATCCCACACCAGCAAGGAGCAGGAGGGAGTGTGTGAGAACTCTCAGCTTCAGTAAAAACCCATCTGAGGCTATCACACAGCCAGACTGGGGCCTTGTCTTGGGCTGAAGTAGGTGAGCAGAGAGGGAAAAGAATTGGCTGGATGGACTGTTTTTGTGGCTGATGGAAATGCTATTTGGTATTGCAGCATCTTGCAGCACTGCTCGTAGGAATGAAGTTCTTTCAAATATCAAGGCAGCACTAGTTTTATTTTACAGTGAAGATCAGAAGGCAAATAGAAAAGATTTAGAGAGATAAGCACAGTAACTGCTCCAAGAACTCCATTCAAATTCTGTTTGCAAAAGTAGTTGTGTGGTGTTGATTGTGCTTGGAGAAAAAGACTTTGTCATCAGTATCACAGGATCCCAGCGTGGTGGGGTTGGAAGGGACCTCTGGAGATCATCTCATCCCACCCCTGCTCCAGCAGCTCACCCACAGCAGGGTGCCCAGGGGCACAGCCAGGAGGGTTTGGGATCTCTCCAGAGCGGGAGCCCCCACAGCCTCTCTGGGCAGCTTGATCCAGGTTCTGGCACCCTCACAGCAGAGAATTTTCTCCTCCTGTTCAGATGGAACCTGACTGGAACTTCCAAGGTTCCAGTTTATGCCCATTGCCCCTTGTCCTGTCACTGACAAGAGTTTGGTGCCATCCTCTTGATCCCTGCCCTTTAGCTCTTGCTCAGCACTGCTCAGATCCCCTCTGAGGCTTCTCTTCTCCAGCTCAGCAGCCCCATGTCTTTGAAATTATTTATTTTCCTTTTTCTTTTCTCTTTAATATATAAATTAGATGTCTCTCCCATCAGCACAGAGCCTGGCTTAGTCCTGAAGCATTTGTGAAAACTGTGCAGAGTCAGTTTAGGCTTTGCTTTCACAGAATCATCATGGAATGATCTGGGTTGGAAGGGAACTTAAAGCCCATCCAATTCCAACCCCCCTGCCATGGACAGGGACATCTCCCACTAGACCAGGTTGCTCAAGGCCACATCCAACCTGGTCTTGAACACCTCCGGGGATGAAGAATCCACAGCTTCCCTGGGTAACCTGTGCCAGTGTCTCACCACCCTCAGAGTGAAGAACTTCATCCTCATTTCTAATCTAAATCTCCTAGTTTGAAGCCATTACCCCTCATCCTATCACTCCAAGGCCTTGTAAACAATTCCTCTCCAGCTTTCTTGTAGGCCCTCTTTATGTACTGAAAGGCTGCAAGAAGGTCTCCCTGGAGCCTTCTCTTCTCCAGGCTGGACAACTCCAACTCTCTCAGCCTGGCCTCCTAGGAGAATCAAACCTTAACTCACAACCTTCTTCACTTTGTAGGGAATGTGATTTTGTGGTTCAGCCCAACACACCTTTCCAGGCCTAAACTACCATACCCAGTTCAATTCTGAGACCAAAAAAAAGAGGTAACACCTTCTCACACCACACTCTGTCACCCCAAGCATGCAGACACATTTCCTTACCTTGGGAAGATGACAATTGCCACTTCTTCCACCCTGGAATGTTTCTGGCTTGATGGAGCCCTCTCCTTTTCTGTGGTCTAGAAAAGCTCTATTGACCTTTTCAGCCCTGTGTTTCCTAAGAGCAACGTGGATTACAGCCAGCTTTGGGGACAGCCTTTGCTGAGGATCTGTTTCCTGAGTTTTGAGGCATATCTTCACAGCTGGGGTGAGGTCACTGTGTCCCAGTTAGACTGCCTTTCTAATTTCCAAGAGGAATAAAACTCTGATGCTTGTTAAGAAGAAAACACCGTGGTGCTGGAGGACAAGAATATGTAACAGCAGCTAAATGTACTTTTTTTTTTTCCTTTTATCCTACTTTTTATCTGAAACCAGCTGGATGTCTAACAGGAAGGAACTTCCAGCTTTTATGGCAACAGGAATTCAAAATTGGACTGGACTCAGTCCTGGGCTGACCTTGCTTGGGCAGGGTGGTTGGATTAGATGATTTCCAGAAGTTCCTTCAGCCTGAGCAGTTCTGTGCTTCTCTAAAGTGACTGGCCAAAATTTTCTGCCAGTCCATTGTTTCCTCTGAATTTGTTCCTCCATCAACATGCAAAGTTGATCAAAGTGACCTACAAGAAAGCTGGTGAGGGACTTTTTACAAGGGCTTGGAGTGATAGGATGGGGGGTAATGGCTAAAAACTGGCAGAGGGGAGATTTAGATTAGAAATGAGGAAGGAGTTCTTCACTCTGAGGGTGGTGAGACACTGGCACAGGTTGCCTAAGGAAGGGTGGATGCTCCATCACTGGAGGTGTTCAGGGTCAGGTTGGATGGGGCCTTGAGCAAACTGCTGTAGTGGGAAGTGTCCCTGGCTGTGGCAGAGATGTTGGAACTAGATGAGCTTTAAAGTCTTTTCCAACCCAATAAGTCTCTATGAATCTATGATTCTAAGGTAGAAACTGCAGAGTAAGAGAGCAGAGATAAACTTTGAAAGCTAAGGATTGGGTCAGGACTGTAGACTAAAAAGCCAAGCCAGTACCAAGAACTTAATAATGGTTAAATTACTGGGAAGATTGATGATGATGATGGCCACACTGAACAGCAATAGGAACACACAGAATCTTATTTCCCTAAATGTCCCTTCTTGAGCCCAACTTTACAAAAATCCAACCCTCTATCCCAAGGCTCTGCCCTCCACATGAGATGATATTGGTAGAACCACCACTGTCACAAAGAGAAGCAGGAGGAGAAGCAGCAAAGACATGACTAGATGGGATTATTTTATGATTTCAACCATAGCACAAGAGGTGACTAGATGTGATTATTTTGTGATTGGATTGTGTCACACTTCCCTGCTTTTTCCCCCCATTTCTGCATTTTACCTTCATGTAAAATTGTGCTCTAATCTCACACAAAAAGATTACATCTGACCTGAAGAACATGTAGTGCACACAGCCCAGCTAAAATGCTGTGTTCAGGATGGGGGTACCAGGTCCTGTAGCTAGTGAAAATTAATTTAATTTTCCACTGTGTGAACTCCTCTTGCACAAAAACATTAATCCATTTTTCGAAGCCAAGCATGAATTCACTTTTCAAGGCAATGAGTGAAAAGTGGGATGGCCAATGTGAAATTGAGCTCCTCTTTTGACTGTTACTGTGCTGGAAGGAGATTAGAAAGGCACTGTTGCCCCTGCTAGAAAAAGAAAAATGTCCTGACCTCAGTGAAAGTGGAAGTGGATGGGTTAAGACATTTTTAGGCCACTGTGAGATGATATTTCACAGAGGAGTAATTCTGAGTGGAAAGACTGCATCAAAAAATTACTGCAAATAGCCCTAGCATCAGAAACAATGATAGAATTTTTTTGTTGGAAGAGACCTTCAAGATCACTGAGGCCAACTGTTAACCCAGCACACCTCACTTCTCAATGTACTAGTTGTATTTTCTTTACTAAAGGAAATTCAGGGAAACAATATTCACTCAGCTTTTGACAGCTCCTCTCAGAGCCCATCTGAGCCCCCATGGCCATGGTATGAGGGGCAACTGCTGCCTCCTTTACCTGCTCTTGCTGCCCAGGTAAGAAATTAAAGCCAGTGCCCCAACTGCAGCAGCCCATGGTGCTGTGGAACACTGAGGACTGTGTTTATAGGAAGAGAGCTGCTGCAAGCTTTTACAAACCCTTCCCGTCATTCCTACTCTGTCCCAGAAACTTGGAGCACTAAGGACACTGAGGTCAAGGTGGCCAAGAAGGCCACCAGCATCCTGGCTTGGGTCAGCACTGGTGTGGCCAGCAGGAGCAGGGCAGGGATTGTCCCCCTGCACTCAGCACTGGGGAGGCTGCACCTCAAATCCTGGGGTCAGTTTTGAGCCCCTCCCTCCCAGAAGGACCTTGAGGGGCTGGAGCGTGGCCAGAGAAGGGCAATGGAGATGGGGAGGGGTCTAGAGCCCAAGTGTGGGGAGGAGCAGCTGAGGGAGCTGGGGGTGCTGAGCCTGGAGCAAAGGAGGCTCAGGGGAGACCTTCTGGCTCTGCACAGCTCCTGACAGGAGCCGGGAGCCAGGGGGGGGTCGGGCTCTGCTCCCAAGGGACAAGGGACAGGACAAGAGGAAAGGGCCTCAAGTTGCCCCAGGGGAGGTTTCAGTTGTCCCTGAGGAACAATTTCTTGCCCTGGAGGGTTGCCCAGGGCTGTGCCAGGCTGCCCAGGGCAGTGGTGGAGTCCCCACCCCTGGAGGGGTTTCCAAGCCATGGAGATGTGGGGTGAGGGACATGGGGCAGTGGGGACCTGGCAGGGCTGGGGGATGGTTGAACTTGATGATCTTAAAAGTCCTTTCCAAGCTAAATGGTTCTGTAGCCTAAGGCAAGGTAACATCAGCTCCTTTTTGCCCTGCACTTACTCCCACAACAGAGGGGATGCTGGGATATTTGTTTCCTGCTTTTTTGGGCAAAAGGATTTCATTTCACAAGGAAAGCAACCAACAGCTCCCAGATCTGACAACCAACCACGACAACTCGCAGCCGGGTCAGCCCAGGAAACATCCAGCTAGCCAGAAATCAAGACCAAACATCAAGCTACCTTGTTGCTTCCTCTATTTTGGGAGCATTCACCCCTTTAGGTAGCTGCAGACAGACGATGTCTGTTTGTCATGGGAACACCATCTGCCCAGTGGGTTCCGCAGCAGGCAGGAGAACCTGCAGGAAATGATTAACCCCGCGGTGTCTCCTGCAGGCAGCTCTCCCCCAGGAGGGGGCAGGGGGGCAGGCCTGGAGCAGCTGCCTCCTCCAGCTCCCCCATCAGCAGCTCTCCAGAGCCAGTTACCGTGGCATCACCCTCTGATGGCAGAGATGATGCAACGCTTGAGTGGACTAATGAATTTTTAACCTCGGGTTCGCTGGCTGTGCCTGTGCAAGCAGCAAATTCCAGCCACCACAACCCCGTGGAAGGTTTGCACAGAACACAGGATCAGCCACAGTTTAGGGGAGTCTCATCTCAGAAAGGGATAGTCAAATATTTGAAGGTAAGTAAAAAAAAATCAATGCTTCAAAAAAAATGCAGCCTTGTTCTGTAAGTGGATGATACTCTCCACAAAGCTTTACATTTCCCCCTAATTTAACAATATATTTTACTAATGTGCTTGAAGGATAGAACTATTTCCCCCCCCCCCAGCTTTGGAAATCTGTTTCAATTATAAGTCTGGATAGTTTAATTAGGGAAGTGAGTTTAGTTGCAGGAGGAAAAAAAAATTGGATGGGTTAGAAGAAAAACCCTTCTAATACTCCCTAGGGTCTCCGGGTCCTTCAACCCAATTTGCTGTGAATGAAACCATTATTGTTCTTTTGACTCCTGCTGAGCCATTATGTTAACGGTTTTTTGGAGATTTGAGTAGCATTTTATGACATGTTTTCCCTTTTAGCTCTTAGGCCTCAAGGTTGAGAACAGTTTTTATTCAGCATTCTGAGAAAGAAGCAGCCGTTTGATTTTGTAGATTCTCGGGCAGATTTTAGGCTGGCACGTGGGGGATATTTGAAATTCACTGAGAGAAGTGCAAGTCCCTCTTTTTCTTTCTTTTTAAGCATGGGTTTAACATATTAAAACCTGCAGCAATGAAGGCTCAATCAAGCAAATGACACTGAACACACCCACCAACAGATATTTCCTGCTATAAGAATGCTCACGCATTGGCTGGGAGGGAAGAGTCACACCCTAATAAACTCTAACAGAGAAAAAAAACAACAAAAAGGGTTAAAAAATAATAAAAGGATTATTATCAAGCTATATACGCCAAACCAAACCTCTAAGTGCTATTTTACTGCATTAAAATGTGAGCTTTAATGATCCAGCTGTTGGTTTAACTGCTTCAGAGCTAAAAAACTAAGTCTATGAATATAATTCCAAACCCAGTTTGCTGCTTTGGCTCAAAAAGGAAAGTAGACTTCAAGTAATTAATACTCACAATACTTCCCTTGGCAACTGCACCACCATAAATGCTGAGGTAAAGAGTGGACAGGCTGAGATCTAGTGCTCTGAGAGGCTTCTGCTCCAGTGATAACTCAGTCAAATAAATTGAGCAGGTAAGTATAATTTTCTTGGAAAACCCAAACTGATGAGCTGTAAGCTCTGGTGTTCTTCAGGAGACATTTCAAGTGAGATTTTACATGTTTTTGTCACATGTGTAGACTGTTCTAAAAGGAGTACAAAACCTCTAGGCTAATCAAAGCCACAAAAAGTCTAGAGATGAACATCAAAAACTAGAAAAGGCAGCAATCAGGCTGATGACAACTCAGTTTAAAGGCCAAAATTCCTTCAAAGCAGAACTTTCAACACATGACTAATGACCAAAACTAAACTCATTAAGTCCTGCTCTTGAAGCTGGTTTAAAAATAGCATCTTTATATCCTGCATAGATCCCACAGAGCCCAGAAACTCTGCAAAAAAAACCATCAAGCAGCTGATACAATCCTCCAGTTTTCCAATAATACCTCATCTAGAGGGTAGACGTTAGGAAAAAGTTCTTTCAGTATGAGGGGGACAGACCACTGGAATAGGTTGCCCAGAGGGGTGGTGGAGGCCCCAACCCTGGGGACATTCAAGATGAGGCTGGATGAGGCTTTGAGTAGCTTGATCTAGTTGGAGATGTCCCTGCTGATGGTGGGGGGTTGGACTAGATGGCCTCTGGAGCTCCCTTCCAGCCCAGACATTCTATGATCTTCCAGAAGGCCTAAAGCATCATCCCAATAATTGAAGCCTGGCACGAACCCCTCTTTGTAGAAGCAGCAACACGTTCAGTTAGGGATGACAAGCCTTAACCCACCCCCTCACGATCCATGCCCTCTGGGGAAGGTCACGGTGGTTTCCTCACCTGATAGGGACAGGGGATGTGGTACTCCCTGCAGCGTTCCTGGATCCAGGTCGTCTCCCACACCCCTCTGTAGGCCTGCTCATAGAAATAGCAGCCAATAACCACCAGCAGTGGCACGAGGTACAGCACGCTGAACACGCCGATCCGGATCATGAACTTCACCAGCTTGTCCTGGTTCTCCTTCTCCAACGGGATTTCAATGCGGACCCGGTTGAGGGAGATAATCCCAGCCAGCAGCAGGGACACTCCAACCACCACGTAGAGGCAGAGAGGGGCCAGCACAAAGTATCTCAAAGCGTCCACGTCGTAGAGGCCGACGAAACAGACGCCGCTGATGTTGTCCCCTTCGATTTTATTCATGGCTAGGAGGATGATGGTCAGAGTGCCCGGGATGCCCCAGGCGCTGGCGTGGAAGAGCAACGCCTTCTTCTCGATGGCTTCGCTGCCCCACTTGGGGACAGCTGCCAAGAACCACGTGATGGTGAGGATGACCCACCAAACGCTGCCGGCCATGGTAAAGAAATAAAGCACCATGAAGAGCATGGTGCAAGCTTTGTTGTGAGAGCCCTGCGTCACCGTGGAGGCCTTGTACTGGGCGGGGCTGGACGCGTTACACGCGACTCGGTCTTCCAGCAGGAAGCCGATGAAGAAAATCAAGGACACCATCATGTAACAGACAGCATAAAATATGATCGGCCTCTCTGGGTAGCGAAATCTCGTCACGTCGATGAGGAAAGTTAAAAAGGTGAACAAGGTGGCAGAGAGGCAGACGATGGAGATCACGCCGATGAAGTAGCGAGCAAAGGAGAGCTCCTCACGCCGAAAGTACATGTTGGGGCAGGGAGGGGAACAGTCCCGTACCCTCAGGAAGGAGTAACCCAGGTCAGGCTCTATTTTCAGCTCCCGAGGACACCAAAACCCATAGTCCCTCTGCACTGCCATGGGGGCCTCTTCTGTGGGCTCCCCAGCTAGATTGAGGTCAACGAGACGAGGGTACGGCTCATCGCAATCTGGGAATCTGAGAAGTGAGAGAAGAATTATTTACCAAGGTGCCTGCACATGCTTTGTGAAGATTGGTCATTTTATTTACATGTCTGACTTCAGGCAGCTAACTGGAATGAAAACAGAAATAATCCAAACAATGGGTAACCCACCCAACACTGCACTAGGTATACACAAACTCTAGAACTCGTCCCAGGATTCGGTGGATGTTGAAACTATAAAATAGGTTTAAAATTAAAACAGAGAAATAAATGGGCAAGGGCCCCACTGGAGCTTTAAGCCTACAGGTGAGGATGAAAAAGCCCTCTCAGGAAGCCTGAATTTAGGCTTACTGTAAACTGAGAGTATGTGCCCAAAGAAGCATCATTTTATAGAATATTCTAAAAGCTTTCTCTAAGCAACTGTATTAGGTGCTGTCAGAGAAGATGCTGAGGTAGTGAGACAAAAAATCCAGCCTAGCACTGCTACTAGCTTTAATAAATTGAAATTATGATGAAGAGATTTCTGTGAGTAAGTCAAGCCCTGACTGGAGGCTAGGGACCACTGGAGGTGGGAGTTTTGAAGGAGAGACCACATGGATTCCACACAGAGCTGCGCAGTTCCTCCCTCTCCTAGACATTATCACCTCAGCAAGCCCAGAATAAGCCAAATACGCCTGGTCCTAGGCCACAGTTCATGTTCTGGCACAATGGCACTAACACAACACCACCAAAGTTTCAGTAGTTTTAGCTCCCATTTTGAAATTTCACCATCTGGACCTAACTGAGGAGATGGAAGGACCCAAAGGACCCAGGCATCTGTTTGGAGGAAGGAGTTTGAGCCATCCTTAATCCAGATTATCAGGACCCAGAACCCTGCTCTGACCTATTCTTTTGCTAAAAGGTTTAATTGTTTTTCACTCTCTCCAAGTGTAGGAGAGACAATTTGTTCCTGTTTGTGCTCCTGTATTTTATTAGCTGTTGGAGTCACTTATAAAAAACAAGAAAGCAGAAGGATATTGTTTATAATCTCATGTATATTCTGTTTCAAATAGATTTGAATATGATTGAATATTGTTCTGTAAAGTTATTTGTGTACTGTGAAGCTGAACACATCTGTTTGTACATGAGCCCAACAAGAGGTAGGTGCTCTGAAAAGAGAGCTTTGAGATTTTATACACTCAGCAAAACCTCCCCCTTCAGCAAAAGGGACTATTAATCTCAGGCATTTGTAATTTTGCCTAATTCTTAGGGAAATTTATACTCATATCACCTATTAAACTTCGGTAGAGGAGACAAAGCCAGGTTGGCATAAATGAGAAGAAGCAAAATAGATGGGTATCTATCCATTCATTTAAGAATATGCCCGTGCAGTAATTGCCCAGAGAAATTTTCAGCTTCTCTCTTGGGCAGATGATTAGAAATATGAACTCAGTTTCCACCCCAGAAAATGGGCTGTTGCACAAACGGAAGGGAAAACAGGAGCCCTTGTGATGGAACACATTTAAAACCTCTGTTTCAGATCATAAAACATCCTAGATGGGATGGGATTATCTCTGCTGGGGACATGGGCAGTGGCACTGAGTGCACCCTCCCCAAGTTTGCTGAAAACACCAGGCTGTGTGGTACGGCTGGCACGCTGGA
>NW_008632890.1:33097-82204 GCF_000691845.1 Merops nubicus | reverse complement strand
TCTCTAACCTGAGCTCCTGGGAGGCAGCAGATGTCCCTGTAGGATGGGTCTGGTCAACAAATGGGCCCTTCCATTTCCCTCAGAAGAGAGTCACCTACTACAATTACCCTCCTTTTCCTGTATGTAGTTTTTATCCATTTATATAGCATTTAGAACAGAAATATAAATCAAATTATTCTGAATACCTTTGGAAGACAACTAAAAAGTCTAAATACTTTTTGTGTGGAGGAGATACTTTCAAATATTCAAGAAATATCCACCGTCTTGTTTTAATTTCCCTTAGTAAATTGACTCCTTGGTGATTCTTTTTCTGGTTTACATAATAGTTACTTTTTCCCAAGCTGTTTTCCTCTGCCGAGAAGGTATTACAGCTGGTATAGATGTGTTGATTTTCTGGTGCTCTATAAACTGAACTCACTACATAAAAGGGTATCCTAAAAACATAACTGTAGTAAACAGAGTCTTGCTAAAATATCATGTTTCTTTGGAAGGTATGACAACCTTAATTGCCCTGTCATTGTGAATGTTCAACTCTTAGAAATTTTTTTAAATTTATTTTGATTTTGGGGATTTCTTCCCACTATAGGAATAAGTTCAGCAATGCATGTTGAAAGGAAATCAAATCCATTGAAAAAATGTGTTATAGCTGCTGGTATTACAACATATAATCCAGGTGTCAGATTGTATTGTAACAAGGTGCTGCATGAAGTTATCTCTTATAGGAAATACGTAGTATGTCAAGAATTGTACAAATATTCCTCAACAACTATTTTCTGACCTTTTTTCCCATTGTTTTGAAATATTCATTGGAAAAAAAATGTGATTGAAACCCTAAAACATGAAAATGCCCCTTAAATCATCTTTGTTCAAGCACATAGTTGCTTGTGCTTTTTTATATGCCTCTGTTCTTCATATTCTTCTGTCAGTTTGGCTTTCATAGAAATCTCAAGCCATGCTATCCCAGTTTCATCAGTGACATGAGTCCTCAAGCCTAGCTGCTCTTCTGTCATTTTGGTTGTCTCTTTGCGTGTCTCTGCCATGCACTAAATGTGTTCCAAATGAAACATATCGAGTACAGTCACCTGCCTGTGCTAACACAACAGGAAAACCTCTCCTGTGTTCTTGTCACTTGAAGCAAGACTATTACCAGATCACTGATTCCTTGTTTGTGCAAAAAAATGAGCTGAAAAGGAACAAAATATTCCCAAGTCATTTCATTCTGAAGTTTTCCAGAGTTGTCCATTCTTGATCCAAAGGTTTCATGTTCCCAGTGTGGATAGTCCTCCTTTCACTAGGGAATACACTACCACTTCAGTAGCAATTTATTATTAACTCGAGTTATTCTGTAATACATGTAATTCTAATTCAACATCTTCACAGCAGTTCCTTGTGCAAAAATTTACCAACAAGCCCTGATGTAAGTGACAATACCATCCAAGCCACTTTTGCTTGTACGTTGCTTTTTCTTACGGTCTCAGAATCAGTAACAACCAATGCCAATAAAACAAGTCATGTACTATTGTACTATGGCCAGAGTCACCTGTATTTATGTTATAAAGATACAGTAATTCTCTTGTTGAATTAAGTGAAGGACTATGACTCTGTGAGCTTGGCAAATCTCCCCAGAACAGGAAAGCAGGATGTCAAGTTACACTCAGATAGCAGCTATTCAGGAAAACAGTGGTACCCCAGAGTTCAAGTGTGGCCAGACCTCATTTGTTTTCAGGAAAGTATCTATTCAGCATATGAAAAAAAAAAAGTACATGGGAGGGAGAAAAATTATAGGGATCAATAGGAGTAGGTAGATGTCTTGGAGAAGATCTACAGAGGCACTAGTTAGCCTTCTAGCACAGAAACATCTACAGCTGTCATCACTATAGGTTATAGAATAACCCACTATTAAGGAAAGAAAAATATCTTTCAGTGCAAACCCCTTCCTTAATGGACATGTGTTCACTATCTAAAAATGACCTGTAGAAGACAAGTATTTGCTGTTGCAGGGCATAAATGTCCAAGTAGGACATCGTGACTAGGTCTCTGTCTGCCTTTGAAATGCATGTTTCAAGGGGGGGCTGTGTGCAACAGCTGCCTTTGATCCCTACTCCTGTAACAAAATATCTGCTTGTAATAGTCAGGTTGTCATCCTAGATGGGCAGCTGAAGTATTTTGAGAGCTAAGGTATATGGTGAAAGAGAATAGGATCAATGAGAGATAGCCTGACTTCACCTGATCCAAACAAGAAAAGCTGGCACTATGATAAAGGAATTGTCTCACTGTACAAAAAACCCCACCATTAAATACATGCTTCAGCATACATCTCATATAAATCTTTAGGAACCATTGAAAATATTCTTTTTCAAAAAGCAGTGCAATTTTAAGTATTTTAGTTTCCTTGATCCACTTTCAAACATGAATCTTCTTTTTTTTTTCCCAGTTTCTCATACATTACATCTAATTAGGTGCTAAGTTTAAGTGCAAGTAATCTGAGGAGTAGACCTTATAATTACAAAGTAATTATGAAGTTATTGTTCTGCAATTACATATTCATCCTCATTAAAACTACCACATGGTGTATGCATAAGCAAAATTTCTTCTGAAGTTCAGTATTTTCGTAATTTCAAAATGTCAAGAATAATGAATCTAAATTATAGTTTTCATTGCCTTAGAATTACAAAATGATTACAAAATCTGTTTGTGGGACTATATAGGTGAATTTTGTTTTGATTTCCTACCAGTTCTGTAAGTAGGAAGACCCTTGACACAGCTTCAGTTTTTCTGTATTTTTAAACTTTTGGGTTTGCATATTTAAAACGTCTCGTACAGGGTGGCCAAGTTTGCAGCAAGACTTCAAGCATTGCTAGCACTCAAAATCATGAAATACTTTACTGTTGTTAGAGTGTTTTATTTAGAAAACATCTCGCTGCAGGAAAAAGCTAAGTGATCCATATCTGGTCGTTTAGCCCTACTTTGGAAGTGTAGTGATGCAATGCAATTCCCAGAGGAGCTGCCACCAGTGATGCTTCACAGCAGCTTCAAAGCCCAGTTCCAAATCAGCCTGGTAGCCCATTGACTTGCTGACTTGATCGGCAGGCAAGCCTCAAATCCCTGAAGCCACATCTTCTTTTGTTCCTACCAGCTACTACATATCATATTATGCTCATAGTTGACAAAAATTTACAGCAGCTGATTAGTGTTGATGAATATTTCTTATTCCTAACACTTTGCTGCACAGCCTTATTACATCTCCACTGTGGCGATTCAAGCAAACTTTTTAATTAAAGATTGGAAACGAAATTATGATCTGGATTGAAATCTCCATTTTATAATACATATGAGATTTAAAGCACGCAGGGTTGTAGCTTTCTTCTGAATGTGGGAGCAGTGGGAAGTTGAAAGTTTGATGATAATTAGTGTCTCAAAAATAAGATCTAAGCAGGAACTAAAAGGATTTCTCACACTATGGTCCAAATGGCCGGGGAAAAAAAAGCATAATTAGTAATATTTTTAATTGCTGCTGTAATTTACCTGTGATGGAAATCTCAGTTTTATTATTTCCGCTTTCTTTATGGATGGCAATTTGCAGAAGAGTATCCTTCAGGTCTCATTTTGAAAGACCATTTTGGTACAAACCCTGGGGAACAGTTATATTCATCGACTCCTTCAGAAAGAGTTAGCTCACTTGCCATATTGTACAAAGAGATAAATCCGCTCATTAAGGAAAATAAGCCAAATCACCATATTCCTACTTCTGTGTTTATCAATGCAAACTTCTCATATGGGACCTGTATTAGGAGCCTTATCATTTGCAGGTATCTATAGAAGAGGCAGTGATGAGTTGTAGATCACTGGAAAAAAATACTTTTTTTTTTTTTTTCAGTGCATGCTCATATGAGCTACTTAAAAATGATCACAATATTAATGTGATGGGACATCTATATCTCCTCTTTCCTGTGGCAAAAAATGACAAATTAATGTTTCTTAAGTGCCAAAGGGAGCTCACTGAAGCTTGGGCTGGATAACAATCTGTCCATCACCTAAATGATTATAATGATTATAGTTATGATTGTTGTTGTCAAACATTTACTTCAGTAAAAGTAGGTATTTAGGTCAGCAAAAACTATATGACAGATTTAATCTAACCTGGGAATCATTTGTGATGTGAAAAAAACCCAATAACAACAACAACAACAACAACAACAAAAAAAAAAAAAAAAAAAACAAAAAAAAACCCCACAACCCACCAAACAAACAAACCAATAACAGACAAAATGAGGGAAGGAAATAAAATTATTCTTCTTGTTTGGCTACCAAATAAAAAAATCTGGTGTTCTCACATTAGGGCATGATCTTTGATACAGCTGATATTCTTTAGAAACTCTACAATTAAAATATTAATGGTAAACTCACAACAACTGTTTTTCCATTCAAGTGGAATAAAGACTGTTTGGGAACCTGCCCTGCAGTTTTCTGGTTAATATACTTTGAATGTAATAAATTGCTTTGAAAAATGCTGTAAATTATTAGGGAAAAAAAAAGACAATTTAAATACTTATTTTATACACTGTGAAATGTACGTTAAACTTCCTAAAGTTTTCTCTGAAAATTAAGTTTGAACCAGTACTAGCCTGTACCTTCTTACCTTTCTCTCCTTGACATAAATGCTTTGATATGAATCTTTGCAGTTTGCTCTGCAGCAATATATGTCCTCACAGATGTAAGTTTATAGTTTAAGACTCTGATTCCAGGAAAATGACTGATGTTCTGTTTGCATATTTTTGAGGGTTATCTATCCAATAAATTGAAATCATTAATATCTTCCACTATGTAGCAAATACAATAATTTATGCAGATAGCATGAAAACTTCTTCCTAAGTACTGTGCACTGTTTTTTTTTTTGTTTTCAAGGACAGTGAGATAACACAAAAACAATAAGATAATTTTCAACATCAGAAGAAGTTTATGAATTTTTATAAGAGATGTAACATGGGAAGAGGTGAACTCAGTAGACTATCACTTTAATAGACAGCTCATTTTAGTCAGATGTAAAAAGTTGAAAAAGAATTGAAAATGGTCAGATCTTCCTATTATTTAAATGTGTTACTTAAACTGAATTAAAGACTGATCCCAAGTGAATATACAAACTGTTGGCTGTTTTCTGAAATAAAAGAGGAAACAGAGCACTAGGAGCACAAAGGCAGATTTTCTGAAGTGTCATAAGCAAAATGCATATGGAAAATGTGCAGAATTTTCATAAAGTTTTAGGTCTTGAAAATGATAAGAGAAAAAGTTTTTCAGTCTAGTGAGTCATGCCAGTCACTGTGTCTGCAGTCTGTTTACAGGATTGAACTAAACAGAAGATACAGATCAAAAAACTTTTTCTTTCTGTTTGCATTAAATATTACTCAGTAAAAAAGTCAGGAGTGATAAAATATATAAAATATGAAAAATAACTTTTTATTTTCTCTCATCAATCCATGATTAAACTGAATATGCATCTTAATTTAGTGAGTGAAGCATCATAGGTAAATTCATCCCCTGGAGGCATCTACAAAAACATAACACATTCAGCATATGTAAACCTTTGCATCTTGATAAGACACTATCCTTATAACAGTTTAACCATAAAAACTTTTGTCTTCATTTTCATTTCTTAGGGGTATAAGATTATGACTATGGAAAAACATTTTTACTTTGCAGCAGTATTTAAGTGTATTATTTTAAAATACTGTATGATTAACTGCAGTGATTTTACCCACAACTTTTGTGAAGCCATAGTGGCCTTAGCTTTAGTTTAACAGCTGAGTTGTTTTTTAATTTTCTGAGTTGTTGTTTTGTTTTTTTCAAGTTCCTGTCTAAAACTAAGCTAAAGCTTTTTTAGTTTTTAAAGATATTTCATTTTAAGACTTTTTTTAGCAATTGTTAAAGTTTCAGCGTGCTGCTCCTAGATAATTTATAATTTTAAGACTGATTGTCCTTGAACCTGGCCCATGTAGTAGATTTCAGTGAGACCCAATACTCAGTTATGAAGGCTGAAGACATATATGTAGGACCATATGAATTAGGAGTCTGTATGTATGAAGACCTTGTATGCATAATATATCTAAAGTTGTATGTGTTTGGTTTTGTTATTGTGGGACACTGACAAATAACAATGTAGTTAAAAGTGCAACTCTAAGGCAGGAACATCAGTCAGCAAAGTAAGAAGATCTGAATGAGATCGTTTACATGAATTCCGGAAGTCTGGAATGCTACAGAATTTCTACATCTGGAAGAAAATAGTTCCACATTTTTTACTTCTGAGTGTTTCAAAAAAAGGCTGTTATCTGCTAGCTCTTCTTCAATGATTTTGCTCTTCTTTTTCACACTCCATATGCTGGATTTGTCACCCGTATGTAGTTATATGATCTTCTTGCTGTCATCCTCTTTTGAATGGGTTTTGGCATGAAAAAATATGCTAAACAACATAACCTCCTCAAAGTTACTGTGGAAACAAGGGTTCTGTAAAAAAAAAAAAATAAAAAATTGAAGTATTGCATTCATAGAAAATCTATACAACACTGGGCAGAACACTGCAAGCAGAACTGAATTACCAGCTGCAACGTCTGTGTTGCAGAGTGGACCTTCAGGAAGGACAACTGTTGCTTCCCAGAGACAGCGACTGGAAAGCTTCTTCTAGATCCAAACCATTCCATCTGACATTGCAACTTGCTTACGAACTATGTCTGAATGAGGGAAATATAGAAGACCTGGAGATGGTTTGTGCTTGCAATCCTGGTTTAACCAGAAAACTCCAATAAAAAGGGGCTGATTTGTAGCCCAAAGCATGTGGCATAGTCAAGCTCATGCTCACATTACCTGTTCTGGAACATAAGCTGCCTACCTGATCCCACACTTCATATTCCTCAACCTTGATTCTCCTGTGGTCCCATAATAGAGTAGTGCAGTGGCATTATTGGTGCATTTCTTGAGGTGGCATTTTTGGTGCATTTATTCAGTTCAAAGTATCTGAAATAATGTGAGGTTTTGTTCTGTCTAAAGAATTAGTGTGATTTGCTTTTATATTTTACTTCAGTTGAGAGCTTATGAAAATGAAAATAGCAATGATATGGTTCTTTCTTGCCAAATGTTACATTATTTATATCCTTAATTATTGATATTCCTTGTCTGTCTCTCCCTTTTTGTTTCCCTTTCCTTTAGTCCCCCTTTCTTTCTTGTGTTTCATAAGCATTGGAGCTTTGTTTGACAATTTAATTACACTATCTAAAATCAAACTGAGACTATCTAAGGGTTGTGATCCGATCCTGGGTCACAGCTGAGCCTCATAGTTATGCAAACTTATGCAATGAGTAAGCAGGTAACTAAAGAAAATATGACAAGTTCAACTGAATTTTCTTTTTGAGGTTTGTGCATACATTCAAACTTGGAAAAGGGCAAGTTAGACATATCAGGACTAAACATCGTACTAGCTTGACTGTGAAATTAAATAGGTGAACTTTGTTCAGTTCTGAGAAGCAGAATTAAAGTGCAGAAATGATCATGCAATACCGTGGGAACATTTAATAAAGTAAGATGTAGTAACTTAAAGACAGTGTGATTCCATTGTATTTCTTTTCTCAGTCACACTTTCACCAATGTGGACATCACTCACTGTGTTACTTTGACCTTTCATCTAATTAATCTGTTCTGATGATACAGCCACTTGTAAAGGAAATTCAGCAATGCTGAAAAATCTGATTTGCTCATAAAATGACTGACACGATTTCTGTTTGATCATTTTGTTCTTTGAATGTGTCTTGTCAAACAAGTCTTAGATGGTGTCTTGTCTCTGAATGATGTATCAAGTCACTACTTGCTGCTGCTCTTTTCAAAGTCTCTAGTCATAGATCTGTAGCTTGACATGAAGTATGAAGGGTCTACCTTTAAAAATGCAGGGAGTTCTGTTCATAGCTTTACTCCAGAATTCATCCCTGAAAGACTATGCTAAAGCTTTGAATCTCTTTCAGTATTACTTATTTCATATTCATAGGTACAGTAAACTGCAAATCAACTTATAACTGCTATTGTGAGACCTTACAAGATTCTGCCACTAGCATGTGTCCCTAAGTCTTACATGATCACCAATTGTTAAAACTTTTAAACAGGCTTTTATTGTAATAGTAACAATAGTTTTGGATTAATACAGGGATTTAAACTCATTATGCTCAATATTTCCAGTTTCTTCCACTGGAGCCTTGCCCTAAGTATCACTTAAAAGCAGAGGACAGTGCAGGTGCTTAATTTGATGTTTCCTTAGATATCAGTACACTACGGTTGTCTTGGCTGAAGTTATCAACAGATTATGCATAAATAGTCATTTACGTGTGACCACACTTAAATAGGTTATAATGTGGAAAAGGTGAAGCAATGACTTTGATAATGTGAGACATGAATCATGCTAATTAACTGTATCCCAAACAAAACTCTACCTAAAAGCATGTAGATTGGATTTGGTTTAGATCCTGTTTGGCCAAACCTAAGAGTCTTAGATTCTTGAGTGGATCATATGATCATCCCCACAGCTTCCTATAGGAAAAGTAACTCAATAAATCAATAATCAGTAAATGATTAATAATAATAATGAAATTAAAAACTGAAAACCCAGAGATCAATAAAATTTTTGTACTTGTGCTACTGTATTTTATTTCTGGCAGTATTTAGGGATTAGTAACTTCAGGTGTGTAAGTCAACCCATAGAGCTTAGTGGAACTTTCAGGTGCAGAAATTATTGCAGAATTATTATTATCATCTTCATCGTTATTTTAGGAGTTTTGTTTCTGACCATTTTGTGTAGCTTTTCATATTTTAGGAAGTTATCTTGTCTCGAGGTGGTTACTTTGAGTCATCAGATAATAGTGAATTATTAAATTACAGCAAAGAATAGCCTGGATGGCTGTTTTACTGCTTGTTTTTAATAGTTTATATATAAAGTTTTAGAACTTTGTCATGAGATTATGCAGTGTAAATTCTAGATAATAACTTCGTTAAGATACAATTTTAGCTTTGGATACTTTCTTTGTAAGCATATTGTGAGAAGACTACACTTACTCAGCTATACTGTGTGATTTTTAAAAAGCATGTTGTGCAAGTGGAAAGGGATTAAGAGTATTCATAAAGTCTTGTTAAAAGAAGCAAGTAGTAATCTGATTCTCCTTTTAGGAATTAATCTTTTCACAGTAGTATCAGCTAAAATTGGCATTCATAATTCAATCAGTCAAGAAGTGAATTTGCATTTGCCAGAAAATGGTTAGAAACATCTGCAACAAGTGCTCAAAACTGCTATTGTGCTGAATGCATGTAGAAACCAGCCATAAAGTTTCAAAGAATATTCATCAAACACAGTACTTATTAAGCAATTTGTCAACTCTACCAAATTAATTATACTGCTTAAAGGTCACCTCAAAACGCAGACCTTTTTTTCTTAGAAAACAGCATACTAGGAAAAACAAAAAGCTTCTGTGTTTTCTGTTTAATAGATGATGTACAGGATTTGCTTTTCCTTTTTAACACGTAGCTTTTAGTGAAGTTAATAGCACCTGCACTGTAATGTTCCTCATTATAAAACTATAAATCTCTCTCAAAAATATAAAATGCTGTGAGAGCTATTAACCAGTAGTATATTGTATTTATTAGGATCATGAATCCCTAATTTGTAATTTAGAAAAGTGCCAACTCAGTGAAGAGGCCATTTACTGCCAGGTGTGTATATTTTGTACATGTCTTGTTCATAAACCATTCTGACTTCTTTGGTTGATGACTGAGGCTTAGCTTTCACAGAGTATGATTTGTTGCGTTATCTCATAAACCCACTATAAGCAGACTAATCTTGGTGTTTTTTGCCACAGAAGCAGCCAAACATTCCCCCAGTTTTTCTGAGAATGGCTCTTGTTTCACAAGGAGGAAACATTTGTTCTTTCAAGCTGCGCATTTAATTACATATGAAGTTTTGTGGAAATGTTCATTGTTTGTACATCCTATTTCCAGACTGATTGTTTAAATTGTGACCCCAGAACATTATTGCCCACTAATCAAACAAAGAAAGAGACACAGCACAGGCTGACAGTCAAGAGGTGTGCACAGTTGTGCAGAAACTTAAAGTCATATAGAAATAGAAGGGCCATTCCTGTGACAGTCAGTGGAGACCTTCCTTAGGTGATTTACACAGTTTGAGAGATAACACAGGTGATTTGGTTTTTGTTTGTGTGCTTTTTTTTTTTTTAATGTAATTACAGACATTATCTCTACTTGTCAAGGTGTCAAGGAGACAGATACTCTGGAAAGACTGAAAAAGACAATTTAATGATATTCACACATTGTTTACTAGATGTATTCCTTAACTGAAAGTTGACAGTCAATTTTTGTAGTATATACAAAGAGAATAAAATATAAATGATCTTCTTTTAACAGCCAGTAAAGACAGTGATGAGGAAATGTGTAAAGTGAGTTTTACTAGGACATTTTCTATCAAAAATAATTGTAATAACAGTAGAAGTCAATACTGTTGACTGAAGAGATCAACATTAGTAGCATTTAGCAAGTAGTAGTAACTCATATTTAAAGAACTTCAGGGCTATTTTCTAGCACTTTTTTTTTCTCTTTTCAAGGCTTTTGCCAAGGTGACAGGAAAAATATTCCAGGCAAAGCATTTTAGACGTGCATTGGTCCAACACAGCACTGGGAAGTACTGTAATAGATTACTGCTTCTGCAGCTGCTCCCAGAGTTGAACTACATAATTCATCCAGGAAAAAAAAATCCCAAAATATTACTTTTTCCAAAATATGTATGATTCATATTGGAATTATGTGCATGTTGACATAGCTCTCTCTTATTTTACAGACTTATTCATGCTATTTGCAGAGATTTCTGTGGGTAACCACAGTCATCCCCTCTTATGGGTGTAAATGGTTACTGCTTTAGTGGCAGGGACAGGAGCACACTGCAGTCCTCCCTTAGTAGTGAGGGCCACAGGGATCCCTCCAAAACCAGCCTTGCAGGAGGAGAGGGAAGAGAGGACAGGTAAGCAAGGGAAAGTCAGTATAATCCCAGGCACTCAGGGATAGGCTCTTCTGCAGGGAAGGAGAAATCCTTAGGTTTAGACCTTCACAGATAATAATAACACCTGGAAATATTATAACTGCATCTGCAATGCAGGCTTGAACATTTTTATGAGTTTTACAGTTGTTGTTTTTTTAGTTTTTGGGGTAAGGTGAACAAATGAAATACTGGGGTCTGAAGCCCGAGCCCCGAATTAAGGTTGACATATGGGTGATTCCCACAGCCCTTCATACAGAGGGGGTGAGTTTGCCTTAGAGCTTCCCCCCAGGGTGCGGCCGGCCCTGCAGGGAGAGCCAGAAGGGAAATGAGCCCCAGGGGTCCCGCACTGAGTTGACAAAGGTCAGGGGTCTGCTTGGGGATAAAAGCTGGGACCACTGGCAGGGAGTCAGGAGTGTCTGTCTGTGGAGTGCACTCCCCAGAGCTTCCTGGTTCAGGGCAGACCTCCTGACTCTCCTGGAGCTGGGCCCTGCTCTGTTTAGGCCTTTGTGAACACGGGCCGATCGGGTGAGAGTCGCCATGTGGGCACCTTTCTCTTATGTATTTAACTGGCTGGTTTGGCTGTTTCCCATGCCAACTGTGGGAAGCCTTGGCTCACTGTTTATACCACCTGTTGTGGGTTGGATTGTGTCTTTTCTGGGATCATTGAGGGTGGTGTCAATTGTATGTGAACGGGTTGACTTGTTTGTACCCCCGGTGGTCATTTGTGGCATAACTTTCTTGTCAATACATTCTACTTATTGATTTGTCTTTCTGCTGGTTGTGTCATTCGTGTTAGGCCTAGTGAACAGCAAAGTAATTTAAGGTCTGTACAGGCAAGCCTGGAGGTTTCTTTAGATTTCCACCTGTAGTTACTGGGATACATCTTACTGTGGCTCCATGCAGCAGAAGCTAGAGGATGCTTGTTCTGAATAGTTTCAAAGAGAGTAAACAAAGAGATAAATGTATTCAAGGGCCTCTGAATTTAGACAGATGTCTTAGAATCTTCTTTATACTCAAGAGAATAAGCACAAACAACTATGACATAATCTTTGTCTATTTTCTTCCTGGCTCCATCTGCTATAGATCTGCAAAGAGTTTCCTCCATGAGATAAATATTCTCTTTGTATGATATCTGTCCATATTATGTCAGCTGAAATGCACCCAGTAAAATAGACTAAGGGAGTGCCTTGTCATCTTTATAGGAAATGGTGGGATTAGCCATAATGAAGAAGGATTATCAAATATCTTCAAGGAAAATGCAGTGCCTATCAGATCCAGAATAGAACATTCTTTCAATAAATAGCTAAAGGTTGGTGGTTGTTCTGTGTGGGTTTTTTTTAGTTTTTTGTGTGGTGTGTGTGTTTGTTTTTTTCTTCAAGTCTGGGCTGGAAGGTAATCACAAGTTAACCTGAAGTTACTGCTCTAATCAACCAGTCAAAAGCTGTGATTGTACTGGACAAATGTGCCAAAAAGGCATATGAATAAGGTAACAGTAATTCTCTGAAGAACTGATAGAAACTGTCTAGATTATTACTGTGTCCCTTGTATATTTAAATGCTTTGATTAATCCTGTAAAAAGTACACAAAAATCTTTTATTTTTGCAGTCAAAAATGTCCATTCAAAAATAGTTACATAACAGAAGACTTCAGACATCGACTGGGATTTCCTTTCTAGCTGATCTTTAATCATAAAGGTCAAACCTTTAATATTAAAACACCTGAAGGGCAAGAAATTACTGATTTTGAAGACCCTGACCCTTGCCAAGTATCACAGGCCATAAAGGGCATTGACAAAAGTATATTAATAAAAAGAGCTAAAAAACTCTTTGGTCTTTTTAGTGTCTAAATACAAGAAAAGAAAAATTTAAAAACGCCATAAACAATCAGAAAACCTTGTGTAAGACTAACAATGGATTCTGATCTCAATTACTGTTTGGAATAGTGGAAATCTGAAATTATTGCAGCTAATCTACTATCCTCTTCTCTAAAAAGCTTTCATTTTCCTTTTGGCAGTGATTACTATGTCTGGCTGATACTATGGAAGCATAGTTTCTGTTCATTTGAATGAACAAAAAGTTTTCAGTGAAATTTTTCCATTTTTCTGATGGAATGTTATCCCAGCTAGTATCCCCTGTCCCTGAAGGAGAGTCATTTCAGCAGTGTGAATTTTGGTGGAAGTGGGCAGAAAAAATTCAGAGTTCCTTAACTGTGTAAAGTTTACTGTGCGAAGCCACAAAACATTCTCTTGTGCAATTTTAGGAAAGAACTAAATACTTATTTCTGTAGTTCTGAAGCCCTCTCACCTGAGGGAGATGCCACAGGCAATGTGCAACTTGCAGAAAAAAGGCACCTCCCTACTGGAGAGGTTTTTCCCCTAACCCCTGGGGGTCTGCTCTCTGAGTCCCTGAAAAAATATGTGCAAGATTAAAGCAGTCATTTTCTTGTTGCTGCACATGATAGGTGAGTAGGGCTGATGGGCTATGAGGCTAAGCAACACTATGATTGTCATCATTTATGATAGGACACCTGACGATTCTCTGATGCCATGCAGTCATCTGTCAGATCATGAATGGGCTGATCTTCCTTGTTGTTGGGTTGCCATTCCAGTTCATCACTTTTTTTTTTTTTTGTCAAAGAGTGACAAACTTGGAGAAAGTGCTTTGCTTTGTGCTTTATGACTTGTGTCACAGTAAGGTTAATACTCAGGGGCTGGTAGAGGCAGTTTGTTCTTCACAGTGGTTGGTTCCAAACAGAAATGAAACCAGCATTTCTCACCTTGAAATTTCATGGGTAGTCCTTGAGTCAGTGCAATAACAAGACTCAGAACGTTTTGTACCCTGTTTTCCTTAAGCAACCAGGAAAGACATGAGGCTCAAGAATATCTCAATAAAGAGCTTATGGCAGAAGCACCAAAATCTTTCCACCGACATCCCCATGCCTCTGAGTTAAGACTGATATGACATATATCGTGGTTGTCTTTGTGAACTGTTTCTGTGACTGGCATTGCAGGAAAGCCTGTTATCAGTCAGAAGACAGGAAGGTAGATTCATCTGTTTAAGGGCAGCATGAAAAGGTTTCCCTGGACTGACTGAAGGTATATGAATAAAACGAGAACACTGAGATTAAGGACTTTTAAACAGTTGTTGCCAAGTTTAGTGTTTTGGAATCACAGATTTTATACATGACAATGCAGCGATCAGCAGGGGATTTGTATGTCTTTAAAAATATACTTGATAGTTCAATAAAATGGCAAAACTGTAGCTCATGCAGCTTTAACTTTTGCTGCATATATATTAGCAATGATGGAACTTAAGGATTTGCTTTGGCAGTACAGCATACCCAGTTAGCATTAGGCAAATAGCTCCCCTCTGTCCTACTGTGATTGTATTTCTGTGGGTGCATGAACTAAGCAGTGTAAATCTGTCTCTGATACATCATGTGCCGCCATCCCACCTTTACATTTTGGTTTTCTGTGACAAACGTTGATTAAGATCTTTATAAATGCATGAATGTGTACACTCTCATCCTGTTATCTAAGTAATAAAATTGTCCTGAGAGCAGCCAAAGTACAGAACCTGCTTGTGCCGTGTTTTATGGTCACGGTAAAGCAATGTGCTGCTTGCATTCTACTTCTCACTATGATGCTATATAGGATATTTCTGCTATTACTATAGGGGATACAATAAACAGCAAAAATTAGCTGGGGGAGGGGAAGTTGGCTGCCGTTCCCCAGTGGAAACATGCTTTGAAATCCAAAAATTGCAGCCATGTAGGCAGGGAGGTGATGAAACTCTACAGTGCTGAATCACAGCCTCGGCGTGTGCTTTCCACAAGACACTGCACACCACGCCAGTAATACACTCCCCAAGAGGTAACTAAAGATTCTTCTCACAAACTGTGCTATCAAAAAACCATTGTCTGACTGTGTATGCTTGGAAAATAAAATGAACCTGAGCGCTGGAGTAGTGGTACTGCTTCTAGTATTTTAGTTAGGAAGACTCTAGGGACTTCAGCTCTTTCTTAAGCATCTGTATAGTCCTAGTCTGAACAGATTTGCCTTGGCCTGTGCTGTTGTAACTTATTATTGAGGGCTTCCCAAGGACAACAGGGTCAGGACTTCTTGTAAGTGAATGATCCCTGTGGGACCCATAATGAAGAGACTGTTAACTAATTATCAGTCTGTTCGGAAGGCATTCATTTTTTAATTGATCTCAAAGCACTCAAGGAACAAAAGAAATCTGTCCAAGGCAAACAAATGAGTAATTTTCTTTCATGGGGTAGTTGCACAGGTTTATTGGTGTCCGCTGGACAGGCGAGTTTTTGGAGTTCAATATTCTGTTGATTAAATTTAGGAGAGTTGTGTCTGATGTGATCTGTATGCTACCGTCAGCTTTCCGTCCCTTCTTCAGCTGTCATTTTCCTTGCAAATAATGCTCCTGTCATCACTTGTCAGGGCAATATTACAATGGAATTAATTTAAAACATAATCTGTTTCCCTTTAGTTTGAGTAGGAAAGTTCAATTCTGTGACTTGAATGTCAGGTGCAATTTTGCAGAGGCTGCTTGCAGGGCTGTTATACCTGACAGAGAAGATAATTATAAAGTCAGAAGAAGCCTTAGGACTTTTTGGTTGGGGAACACGTTTTGTCCAACAAAATGATATTTTAATTTTCACTATTTGTATATTAGCTGAAATGATCAAACTCATGTTTCTAAGTGAGTTTTAACAGCTAAACAAGTTAATGCAGAAATCATGTTACTCCTGGTTTTGGTGTTGAGGTTTTTTTAAATTAAAGATGATTGTGAGTCAAATTCTTTTACAGCACTGTTTTCACATATATGAGTGGCAGAAGGGTATAAGTGTACTGAAGGGGAATGTTCTTCTATAATAGAAAATGAATAATGTGATCATGAGGAGAGCTCCTGTGCTCTTGATTTCACCACTAGAGCACTTAAATTGAAAATTTAAAAATGCAGGTGTACAGAAATATCATTGCCAATACAGGAAAAAAAAAACAAATCTCAGAACAGTGGTCAAGGTTATTCATTAACCTGAATTACATTTTTGTTTTAACTCTATTTATCATATTTAAAAAATAATTAAACATTACATTTTAAAATAATTTACAAAAAAAAAAAAAAAAAAACAACAGAAAATGAAGAGGAAAACATCCCTTTAGAAACAAAATTCCAACTGTTTTAGTCCTTTATATTTCTGAGAAATAGGAAGCTCTAGATATGCATACCATAGAATGGCCCAGGTTGGAAGGGACCCCAACAGATCATGTGGTCCAAGGCATTGTGGGTGAGGGAGCCTAGATGGGATTATCTAGCACCCTGTCCAATGACATCTTGAAAACTTCCAGCAGTGGGGACTCCACCACGTCCCTGGGGTGGTTGTTCCAGTGATTGGTTGTTCTTACTGTAAAAAATGTCTTTCTTATGTTGAGATAAAAGCTCTCCTGGTGCAATTTCTACCTGTTGCCCCTTGTCTTCACCATGTGACACAGTACTCTGGGCAACTGAATAAAGTGGGATGATCATGTCTCTCAGAACATGGTTAGTGACAAAGCCAAATCACATTAATCTAATCTGCAGACTGAAGGATGCAGAGCTCTCTTCTACTCTAGGGTCTATTGAGGCATACAGGATGACCATGTTTGAAAGCACAACTTGAATTTACTCCTTTTATTTATTAACATTTATTCACTGCTGGATTTAGGAAGCAGTATGGTGACTATACCTTCCTATTCTCACCAGTCATGCAGTTAGTTTTACTAGTCTGTCAACATCATGTCAGGATTTATAATTAGGTTAGAAACTACTGACCACCTCAAAAAGAATTATTTCTTAAATTGTTAACATTTGCATCATGGCCCATTAAAAAGTTCTGCCTGTTGTAAACTATTTTATGTGATCATACTTCCTGTTCTAGTAATGTAACTGATTCTTGCATCAGATGTTCAGGAACTGGCAGTGAAATTGTTCAGGATTATATCCCATAGGGTTCTCAGGCTTTATCTTCTGCAAGTAGTTACCATGCTCAGATCAGTTCTGGCATTTTGATACACAGTAGAAGCATTTATTCAACTTGAGAATCGTAAATTGCAATTTTTTAAAGACTCTTGTGAGGTTTTAGCGTGTTATGGGGACACCAAATTGCAATATATCTGAATAGAAAACAAGTGTTTTATACATTGTTTTATCACACTTCAAAGCAACGTGATAGCAGGATAGCCAAATTCAGCTGCAAGACTTGCCAGTTTGGATCATGTGAAGGCAGGTGTGAGATTACAGCTGTCATAAAACTGAAATTGAATACTGGTAGCTGAATTTGTAGTAGGCAGTTGATTTGATTTATAGAACAGAAGCCACACGAGGAGAGATATGTAGGTCAGCATCTTCAGCTGGGAACAGTGGTTTGAGGAGTTGTGGTAGGTCACTGAGAACTGCTGAGTTAATACTTGTTTGTCAAAAATGCTGGTGCAGTGTAACTATAATCTGCCAAATTTGTCTGGGGAGACACCATTTGCGACAAGGAAAAAGTATTCAGTTATATCCAATGCCACTTGTTTCATAAAAATCTTTGCTAAAATTAGCATAAGAGCATAGGCCATATGGAGTTTCCCAGGGCAAGAGTTGGTACATCAGCTGTGAGCACGTTTTCAGCCTGCAAAACACCGAAGGTGTGTAAATACACAAATCAGTGATTAAATTGCTCTCAGAGTAACAGAAAAAATTGTTACAAAATGCAAATGGTAAATGATCCTGTTCAGGGAAGTAGAGAAAGCACAATCAAGTATAGCCTGCAGAGTTATTTCCAAATGAAGCAGTCTGTTACATGACATATTTAAAAAAAAAAAAAAAAAAAAAGGGGGGAAAAAATCAAAAATAAAGCACTTACCCCTTAACAAGAAAAACAAGATAAAATAAAATTGTGTGCTTTTTTTGCCCAGGGAGTGAACTAATGACCTGGTGATTCTAGTATGAGTTGGAGGTTTAATAAGAACAAACACAAAGTAGTAATTGCTTCCTTTTAAAAGGAAATTGAGATTAACTATATAGAAATGATTGTCAGAGAATTTCCATTCACCAGGAAAGGGCCCAAGTTTTTGTCCAAGTTGTCCAAGCCTTTGGAGACTGCAGCCAAATGTGGTCTGTACAAACATGCTAGGGCTTATGAGCCATCGTCTCTAAACACTTTGTCTTTGCAAAGTATACTTGAACCTCTTAGGACTACAAACACTCCCTTGGCACAGAGCAATAGGAAATGCTTGTGCTTCATCTATAATCTGACCTGAGCCTCCAGTGCAGGAAACAGGAGGAGGGAAAAAAAACCTTGAAGCAGAATATCAAGAGTAGTACAATATTTACATTATTTCATTCTACCAAAATTCAGAGAGTATCTGAGAGAGGAGAGAACTAGAAATGTTGTTTTAAGAAAGCTGATTATAGTTTATCAAAGTTTTTGTGATGAAGGCAAGTGGTTATTATAACTGTCATAGGAAGATAGATTATTAAGAGAGGAAAGCAATGAGGTAGTGTAGAAGTTGCAAGCATTTCTGATAAATGTGAGTTTCATGTTTCAGCAGTCAAGAGCCTCATGAATGAATGAAGGTCCAGTGGATTAGAAAGAAGAAATTTAATGAAAATACACATATAAAAAAGAAATGCAGTAGGAATATGAATTTGTAGCAGTCAAGGTTGAAACTTGTTTTTGTAGCAAAAAGAAAGTTTGTTCATAAATAAATAAGCAAAAGAAAAATTAGTATTGCTACAAACAGTGACTGCTATGCTGAGTTCAGTATCCTTTCATTTTTCGTAATACCCAGCATAACATGATGTCTTAAAAATGTAGACCTGTGGCTGTTACGATGTACAGTGCCTTGAGGTTTACTATTAGTTCAGTTGATAGTTTTCATAATCTGGCAACTATGAAAAACAGAACCAGATAGAAAAAGAAAAAAAAAAAAACAAAAACAAACAAACAAACAAACAAAACCAACCAACCAACCAAACAAACAAAAAAAAACCAAAACACTAAAAAAGCACCACTTGAAAAGAACAGAGGAAAGAAAACTCTTTTTAAAGAAAACTTCTAGCTTTTTCTAAATATTCTTGACTGCAGCAGCACTAAAGGACGTTATCATTATAGAAAGCATAAACTACCACTGTGGCTGGAACTGGGATAATAGGTCTATCCATGCTTTCCAATGAGCAGGAATCTCTGAATTTATCGAGGAAGAGAGTTGAAGATGTTATGGATGGGGAATTTTTAAAAAATTTATTCAAGCACATAGCACTGTTTCTAATGATAAATTATTTCAGATTTCCTTGTCTTTCTGACATCTAATAAAAACTCAGAACATTACTGTTACTAAAATAATTCTTATTGCATCTTATTATGGTACCTCTGCAGTCATGTGTTACCTGCAGAATAGTTTCAGTTTAATGTGACAGCAATGTTGAGGGTAAGGCAACCATTATTTTGCCACAGTCATTTATATTTCACAGTAGCTGCCTCACTGGTCCCTGTATATGTTGTTTATGGCTTAGCTCAATGATTTTGAGAATGAAGAGGAAAGAATCAATTGTGTTGGGGGGGTGTAGACAAGAATTGTGAAACAATCCTTATAATATTTTGATGGTCATGGGGTATCACTTTTTCCCAGTTTATGTAGTGTTTTATATTACGTTGCTTTTGGACATTAGTGGGACTTGTAGGTAGTAATGCTGAACAGTAACTGATAATAATGAAAAGATCCTGAAGATGTGTAGCTGTGAAGATGTGTAACTTTTTAAAAGTCTGGAGACTGCTAAAAGAAATCTCGTGACATTATAGTTTGTCTGTTATCAACTCCTGCAGGAAAAAAAAAATAAAAAGGGAGTGATAGGTCAGGGTTGAGGAATGTCTAATTTTCAAATTAAAAGACTTCATCCAAAAACTGAAACAAAAATTGGAATAAGGTGAGGGCAAACTCAAAACAATGTTTATTCTAAGCATGTGCAAACCTCTTTTTTGATGCTGTCTTCGAAATGATGCAGCAGCTAAATGTATGACACTCCTGGGAAGCATAAAACTTAGGGCCTGATTCTCCCCACCACATAATAAGAATGGTGAAAAGTAACCTTAAAGTAGGTATAAATTGCACTTAAATCTTCTTTATGGCTCAGCAGTGGTAGAAAGTAGCATCAATATAAACAAGAATCAGGTCCCCAGTATTTATTTAACCCTTGGGCTTTGTATATCATTTTATTTGCACCTTTAAGAGATTTGCAGAGGGATTTTTAATCAGGATTCAGTGTACAGAAAGCTAAATGTTTTCATTGCCTTACAAGTAACTTTAATCATAGAGGCAGATCATTCTTTTTATTTCTCAAGAGGGAATGGTAGGATTTTCTGCCTTTGTACAAACTGAGCTAAATGTTTCTGACACCCATAGTACAGTGTCAATTGGAAATTCACATTTCATGTAATAACAGACCATTTTAATTTCATGAGCTAAAGAATTGGTTTCCACTTGCAAATTGTACTGAAGAAAGCAATATTGTCAGAAGAACTGGCACAGTGCTTCAAGAGATAAATCTATTGAATTAAATAAGAGGCTTTCATTACCTTTTACATTGCATTTCCGTATAACATAAGAATTAATTAAACTCTTCATTGCTTTCTCCTATTCAGCAAAGCACTTGCTTGGTCTGACAAGAAATGGTGCCCAAAAAAGCATATGGTACCTAAACACCATTATTAAAATACACTTACTCAAGCAGAAGGGAAGATAGGGCAGAAGGGAAGAACATTTTGGTGCATTTGGGCAAGTGGAACCCATCTACAGAAATACATTATTTCTGTTTGTCAGCTTTTGACAGCAAGACATCTCTGATGTCAAGGTCATCTCACTAGGTATTTCTCCACGTGTTTTGAATACAAACAAAGTAAGACATTGTCTTTTAATTTTTAAGTATATGTCTGTTTATGAGGAAGACTTCTTCAGCATGAGGAATCACTTTTGGCATGAGACGTTTCTACCTTTTGGAGTATCAAAACAACACTGCAAAGTGTGTTTCCCCTCCTGTGTGAGGAATGGCCAACTACAGCAAACCTGGTACAGATTAAAAGTGTTCCAAATCAAGCAGTCAAAACTGAAAGAGCTCTTTGGGTAGCCCACCTTCCTTAACTGAAGAGACATCATGTATATTTGATTCTGACACATTTCTAACTGTATTCATTAATTTCTAACTTTTTTTTTTTTTTTTTTTTTTGTGATTCCAGGGGAACATTTGAGAATCTGCCCTCAGGAATATACATGTTGCACCTCAGAAATGGAGGACAAGCTAAGCCAACAGAGTAAACTGGAGTTTGAAAACTTAGTGGAGGAGACAAGTCACTTTGTACGCACCACTTTTGTATCCCGGCACAAGAAGTTTGACGGTAGGCTGGATATAATTTAGTTGTTTTCAAAGTTATGAGATGTAAAAGTCAGTTACTCGTAGTAAATTCCAATGTTCTTTTCTTTACAATTAGATATCACATTTGCAGTTGTCAGTTTGGCTAAGATAAGGGTTAACTTGCAGCTGGTATGCTTATCAGCCTTGTGAGTATTGCCTTTAATTACACTGACATCAAGGATCGGACTGTTAAGTGCCTGCAGGCTTGGCTAATGTTGAAAAAAGAGATTAGATATGCATAGAGAGGTTTATAATTTTTGTCTCCTAGTTTCCAATGCAAAATTTAGGTTTGCAGTTATATTCACTGTTGCAAGATGAACTGAGGCTCTCCCATGATTTTTGTTATTGCAGAGCAGGGGTTTGTTTTTGTTAGTTGCAAAGCAGTCTGCTTTTTGTAGCCTTAAGGCTGTAGTTTTTTCCTGCATGATTTTCTTATGATGTACAATCTCTTAGAGGGCTTCTGGCTTCCAAACACTAAGGCCTTAGTTGCATTTGAGAGGGACTGTCATGCAAACCATTTAAGGCAGTATTGAACACATCTTTTATATGTAGAAAGAGTTGACAAGGACAGTTTAGGGGTTTCATTTGTTTCTAATCAGTAGCCCAATCTCTTCTGGTCCTCAGCCTTTGTAAGATCTTTGCAGGATCAAGGGTACAGTGTCACAGTTTGCTAAACGCTTGTCTTTAATAATGAATGTTAAGCAGTTTTTATGGTTGTGTCCAGGTTTACAATTCATACTGTATTGAGCTTTTATCATAAACTGGAGATTAGCAAAGAGTAAAGGAGCTGCAAAGAATATTCAGTCACAGCTTTATCTAAATATGAAATCTTTATTTGTGTTGAAAGTGTCCCTCTGGGAATTTTGGCGTATGTGTAAGCTGGAAAGGGTCTGGCACTGAGGAGTGCTTTGGAAAGAGGATTGCAGAGCTGCATCTTTGCAGGTAGAAAGCCTGCAAGCAGTAGAGCTGTCTAGCCCCAGGTAATGGGGCATATGCACACAGGCAGGAGAATGGTGAAAAGGTTTTCCCTGAAGTTGGAAGCTTACTCTGAGGTGGCATTCAGAAAAAAAAGTGAAGATGTCTCTAACTCCTTAGGGTAATTCTGTGTCATTCTCTCTATCCAATTAAAGATTTTTTTTCCGCCTAATATTGATTCTTTCAATGTGACACAGAAGGGAAGATGAATTACATAAGGAGGGAATGGGAAATGTACAATGCAAAGATGAGCTGGAGAAAAGTCCCTAGCAGCACATCAGACAGTAATATCATTTAGAACGTGTCCTCAGTCTTTGGAGGGACTGCAGCATGGATGACTGCAGTTGTGATGGTTTCCCTTTCTAATATGAAGATGGAACTTTTTGTGTAGTGGACTTTCAAATTTTTACTTGGCTTTGCAGGACCTAAAAAAATTTCTGAAGTTGTGTGCAGTATTACAAGATGAGTACACAAGCAAAACAGATACTTCAAACCATCTCTGGCACATACAGGGGTTTTCTCTTTTGCTAGAAGGAAACCAGGATAATGGCTTGTGCTCAGTGAGTGCAGTTTACTGAAAATACTGGGCTCATTGGCCACAGAGCTCAGATGGCACCTTACTAATTCTTTGGTAACTTGAGGCCTTTTTATATTGCAATGAACTTATGCCTTTTTCTGTAACCTGAAATTCTGTATCTTAATACTGACTACTGATAGGAATATGGCTGAAAGTCAGTTGAATTAGAGGATTGTTTTCTCTTGGCTTGTCATTGGTGTTTTAAAGGGAGTTTGCAATGTGAAGTCTTACCAAAGAGCATTTCAATTTTGTGTATACTTTCAGTATTTTCATGCTATTCTACAGTTATTCAAAGGTTGTTCACCTATATGGAGAAACTGCTTAGTCTTTCTAGAAGGACAAATTAATGGGAAAATATATACACCTAACAGAATATCTTTCAGTGTAAAACCAGCTAAATTTGTTGCAGTTTAAAATAGGATGAAACCTTTTGGTATAAAATAACATAAAAAAGTCTTTTTTGTGTATTAGGTTGTTAGATATCATCACTGTTCTAGCTCTTCAAGAATCATCTTTTGTTTTAATTTGGTACCTTGATGGTACAAGGGAGTTCTGACATGAGTTTGCCATTTGTTACTAGTACACCACAAATAACAAAAAAAATCCTAGCCACTTGTGATGATTTTATGGAAGTTGTGGACAGGACTTGTGGTTATCAAAGGCAGCATATCTGAGCACTAACAGAACTATGAACATTTAAGCAATGTTGAGATAGTGTATAAGCATTGCTCCTGTGAGTTAAATTACTGTTTCTGACAACCTCCTTGCTCATGCAGATATCTATATTATTTTGCAAACTTTTGAAAGGGACATGGATGGTCCTATAGATTTTTGCAATTTTTTTAATTTTTATTTTATTTTATTTTTTTCTGCTGTACCCGGCACGTGTTTGGGTAATACTAACCTTTGCAACATAAGACTTTCTAGGGGTATGAGAACTATGTTGAATTATGATCTGACCTTCATATGCTTTGCCTTTCTTATCTTATTTGCTTTCTGTTGCACAACCATGCACTTAAGCATAGATGAAATGATTTTATGATTTCCACTTTGAGAGGTAATTTGAGGTCCATTTTCCTTTCCAGAGCTTTGCCCTAGGTTCCTATTCATTATCTAATCTAAAAGGAAACTCAATCTGCTGTACCTTAAACATTGCATCTTTAGCATAACTGAGATGTGAAGGCATCTGTGGAGATGGCCTAGTCAACACACCCCTGCTTAAAGCAGGGTCAGCTACTGTAGGCTGCCCAAGACCATGTGCAGCCACATTTTTAATATCTCCATGGATGGAGACTCCACAGGCTCTCTGGGCAACTTGTGACAGTGTTTAACCATTGTCACAGTAAAAAAAAAAAGTGTTTACTTGTGTTTAAATGGAATTTCCTGTTTTGTTTTTTAATTTGTGCCTATTGCTTCTTGTCCTGTTGTTAAGAGCTTGGCTCTGTCTCCTTTAGTTCCCCCACTGGACATTTATACACATTGATGAGATCCCTCTGAATGTTCTCTTCTCCAGGCTGAACAGTCCTTGCTCTGTCAGCTTGAAGAGGTGGCCCAGTCCTTTCACCACCTTACTGTCCTTTACTGGACTTGAACTGGTCTGCCCACGTCTCTCATACTAGGGATCCTAGATCTGCAGCAAACATTCCAAATGCAGCCTTACCAGTGCTGAGCTGAGAGGAAGGTTCCTCCATCATTTCTGTGTCAGCTTTGTATTTAATTTGACCTCAAATGCAGTACTTTCCAAATCTCTACAAGAACTAATTTCTGTATTAAATATAAGTAGGATAATCTAAATATGAAATTTCTAATGGAGAACTTCAGAAACTATTACATCTTTTGGAACCAGCTAGGATCAGAAGAAATTATTCCTTCTTTTAACTAGCAATCAGTTCTTGCATCCTAAAGCCCTGTACAATCTCACTTGTTTCTTATTAATTTGTCTTCCAAATTTTTAAGGGGCTGTCACTGTGTTGGGGCTTCTAACTGCTCTATTCTTCTAGATTCATTTTTTCCTAAGTGTTTTATTCCTCATAGTATGTGAGGTTCAAAGATGTCTCAGAGCCAAAGGTCTGACAATAGTGTTTTTCATTTAGTTTCCATATTCTAGGCAATCAGTGTGAATTAGCATGAGTCACTACACAGCATAACACAGCTGCCAATTGTTTCTTGGCTGAGCATTATATGCAGATGTTTACATGTGGATTACCCAGAACTGTGTATTTGCCATTGGATGGTAATTTAAAAAAAAAAAAATCAGTATCTGGAATTTCACTAACAGGTGCATGAGGATCCAGAGAATCCTCTGAGAATCTTGCCTAAGGAAGAGAGCCTTGAAATGAGAAAAATTACTTTAGAACTGTAGTTGCTCAATATCCTAGCAAAGAGTTGCAATACCTGTCAAAGCAATGGGGCTCTTCCTTCCAAAAACTAGGGAAGGGAACTTAAAAACTCTTCCAGCAGACAGGAAACACACAGGAAGTGGAGAGTTCCAGCTGATTTGGATTCTTCTTTTACCTCAAGGCTTTGGATGGGACTAATCCAAATGAGCAGACATGTAGTGATATCTGTTTCCTATTCCTAGCAATAGACAAGCAACCGTGCTCTAGTTCTCAGACCCCTAATGCATACCTCAAAGCAGTGCAAAATATATCATGCTCGCAGTGTAGCTGTAATAATATCGTCTTATTATCACTGTTTCCCTTGCATAGTGGCATGGCTGAGCAGCTGTTTCACAGACAAGCCAATTTCTTTTAAGTATTGCTCCATCAGCAGCTGAAACCAGCCCTACCGTAAGGTTTTGTCATGAATGTAAATGACAAGACAAAGAGCTGTACGGTGACATTTTCTCACTGATCCTTTGAATAACTATAGGAAAATTACAGCAAATAATTTTAATTTAAGCCAAATAGATCTGAACCTGAGAAAAGAGAAACTGTCTCCTTGTTCTCATTTTTAAAAGTACAGTAGTAGTTGTCTTGTTAATGGTGTTAAGATTAAAGGATGCCTAAGAATAGCTGTCATGAACTTGAATGGATATGGATAGCCTTCAGCAGAATGTGTGAGGCATGATGCCATTTAAGGAAACTAACCTGAAGAGCTGAAGAACCAATCTGCAGCTGCATTGATCTGTCTTACAGGTCCATCATTCCCCATGCTCCTTTGTTTTACAGTCTAGGAGAAGAGTGATCCATACCCATTAGTGCTGCTTGTATTTCTTACAGTCATTACCAGCGGTAGCAGTGTAAATTATAGGGCAGGAAAGAAAGTTTCAAAGACAAACCCCAAAACCAATACCTATGACAATAGCTGTTGTCCCAGACACCCTGTGTTCCACTTTCTTTTTTTTGTACAACTTATGAAAGAACTTAGAGAAAAATAGTGGGTTTGAATCTTTCTTTGATATTAGAACTGACAAAAATGTGGTTTTTTTGAAGCTGCTTTCCAAAAAAGTAAGAACTCGTCAATGAGATGAACTCTTGCAGCAAATTGCAGGACAGGTGGATTTTTAGAACTCTTCAACTGTTCAGCCATAACAGTGCTAGCAGGACCATAGTTTCTGTATAATTCATCTACTCTTTTAACACACCACATAATGTCTGTACTGGCCAAAATACAGGCGTTGGAACAGTTAGAAGCCTTAAAAAAGGTAACATCTGCTGGCTTGTAGTATGTAACTGCTTTCAAGCCTTCGTTGGACATCTGGTGCGAGTTTCTAAACTTTACAGAGGTTCTTGTGTCTGAGAGGAAACAGTAATTTGAAAATAAAATATTCTACACTTGGCCCAAATTCTATCAGAGTTGGATAGGTTGATAATAACCTAAGAGGAACCTCTATTGCGTAGAAATGGTTTTCGTGTCTAGATTTGCATTGAGTGCAAAAATTTACTGTTTATCAAAAGAGAAGAGGTGGCAAGCCTACAAGATTTGGAAAGGAAGGATTGGCCCAGCAGTTAAGAACAGTCCAGCCAGGGGTGCAAATTATTGTAATGTGGTTGAGTCCCATACTGAAGGACAGTGCTGTGGAAACTGGTGACTTCTGCCTGCTCCATGCAGCTGGAAATGCACTTTATGCATTTAGATGGCTGCTTCTTTCTGCTCTTCCACAGCTTCATTTGCTAAGTGCAACTGGTCAGTGGAACATGTAATCTTTAACCAGCTGCATCAGGTTTGTGAAGCTGAAAAGCAAAGGACAAGCTGCTACCCTGTGCTGGAGCAAGTGGACATGAACCACTCTTAGATAAGTCTCATTAGAAGTCAAGTTGTCCTGATTCAGGCAAATCCAAACAGCCTTTGAGAGGCCAGGGATCCAGTGGTTTTCCAGCTGAAGAGAAAGGAGAATTTGCCTTACTGAATAGCAGATACCCACAGTGTAGGGTACTTCTGTAGGGATCCCTCAGTAGTCAATAGGGAATGATAGGTGCAAGTCTTGATCTGAAGTTTACACCTCAAACAGATTAGGAAAAATCTCTCGCTAAAGTGCTTGATTAGAGAAGGCATTTAATTCAGACATAGGTGCCTACACTAGGGACTGAATTATGGATTTGTTCAGCTACATTCCACCCCAAGGGATGGAATAAAGGAGTGAAACATGTAAAACACTTGTGAGGGTCTCTTCGTGCTTTATTTGCATCTTTTACAAAAGTCATCCTCTGTTTGTTTGTTTTTTCTGTAGTATTTTGTAGGGAAAAAGACATGAAAAATATTGAGGCAAGTAAGCACTGTGGCAGTTAGTTGTTGTCTTATGCTGATTCAAAAAAAATGCCCTGTTGAATACAAATGACATTTAATCTTCACTAAAGCTCTGGATAGTGTATGCTTTTGATATTTTATGATGGAAATGGTTTTCTGAACTTATTGTCCAAGACTTAAAGATACTAAAATGTAAGTAAAATTACTGATTTACAAATACTAAAAATCCTGTGATTAAAGATGCTTGATATGCATATGGACATATAGGATTAATAAAAGGACTAAGTGTCAGCCGTGTAACACTGGTGAAAGATGTTAGTCTTCTGACAATCAGCTCTGTTACCCATACCTGATTCTTACTCTGAAAGTATGAGCTCACCTGATACACAGCAAGGAGAAAACCACACCATAAGAATCAAAAATAGTGACTGCACAGAAAAACCAAGCTACAAAACAAGAATATTCATACACAGTGTCAGCACTCTGGGTAATAGTAACTGTAGCCTTATCATTTCTCATTTGTTGTCCTCAATCCTCAGAGGATTACTAGAAACAGTATATGTTATATTTAATTTAGTACTATGTTTTTTATTTAAGACTGTATTTTAGGTGAATCTCTTGAATGTAATACACAGACATTGCTGTGTTTTTGTTGCCCTTCTTTTCTTAATTCTTTTGCCTGTGTGTCTAAACAACTGGAAAATTAAAAGCAAACTTAAAATAGTTTAGCATTAAAAGAATCCTGAAATATTTAAAAAATTATTTAATGAGTCTCTGTCCCTGTATCTCTGTTCATCTAAAAGACTTTCTGGAGTCTATTTTAAATTAAAGTTTCCTTTTTTCCCTTTTACATCTGCTTTGTGGTTTACTAGAAAAAAATGGAAATGGCTCTTTTTTCTGGGAGGAGTATCACAGGGATGTTACTTTCAGCAGTAAGCATCAGGCTTGCTGTGCAGCTGTGGTTAGGTGGGACAGCACTGTAACTGCTACAGACAAAATAAAAGCAGATCACCAAGGTATAAACCCTACCAGACTATCCGTGCTGCAGTATTTCTTGCTGGTTGGTACTGTGCAACCAGTGATACACTGAACATTCAGGTATCGTTTCTGAAGTCTAGGTACTTAAAAAAATGCATGATTCAATAAAGTCACTTATATTATTGAAGTGTTCCAATTTTCCTAAATATATTGGAATACCAAATTTCACTCATTGTCCATAAAGTTTTGTGTGGCTTCTTTTTTTGAATATTACTGATACAGTTCCCACTTGTTTGCTCCTTGGGATATTTACATAAATTGGGATCTTTATTTTCAGCTTCCCCTTCTTTTCTAAGTTACACTGCAGTGGTTTTGCTTAATGTGTTTATTGTATATGTGTCACATGTTCACTTTACTCTGAGGTATGTATAGATTTAGGGAGATGTTGGGATGAAGGTTGGACTTGATGATCCTAGAGGTCCTTTCCAACCATAGTGGTTCATATGATTCATTTACAAGCTTTATGAGAAAAAAAAAAAACAACTTTTTATTTTCTTTTAGTTGTAACCTGTGTGATTTATGCATTCATGATGATATATCATTGAAACATCAGCTGAGTGTTTCAGCAATGTGCAGGTCAGTTACCTATCCTTAACAGAAGTGATACTGTAAGGGCAATGCAGAGAGCAGGAGATTAGCTGGAAAAGAGGGAGAGAGAGAGGTTAGGCCCAAAAATACTATGTCATGAGCTATATATTATGACTGTAATCATGAAAAGGACAGTATATAGCTTAAAGGAGCAATCTGATGTGGATAATGATGCAGCTTTTGCAGAAAATAGTTTTCATCTTAGTGGAGAGACAGATGGTAAGAATTTTAATAAAATGAACAACAAACCGTAAGTCCTGAAATATATCTTCATTAATATATGGCAACTTATTAGTTTAACATTCTTAGGTGAAATTCTTTACTATGAATCGATACCTTTGTGTGGTGTCATGGTAGCATCTAGAAGCCATTCACCATTTCTGAGTTAGGAAATTCCTCAACACACAGCTAAAAGTCTCTCCTTGCTCTTGAAGATCAACACTCATAGTGAAAACATATGACATATGTGAAGCAGGAAGGAGGTGAAAACAGCTCATTTCAGTAGTGTAGGACATTTTCAGTCAGTCAAGTCTCAGCAAGATCATGGGCAAAAAAAAGGCAACAGGAGGTACTTGTTGAGTAAGTGAGTACAACGTATGCAACTTAATTTTTACTCTGATAAGAGCAACTTGACTCTTCAGGTGCTAAAACTATGCTGAGGAAATAAATTCTGTTGAGTTTTTATTTTTCTTCCTGATGCTGAAGCATTTTCAGAGGGTGTGCAGCTTAAGGGAGGCAACAATTTATACATAGTAGTTGTATAAAGGTTCAGTCAAAGTTTGGTGTCACCGTGGAGTTGCTGCTGGAAGAGGAAGTGATCTCTGCTTGATGTGAACTAATTTGGGAGCATGTGAATTCTCTAGAAGGAAAAGATAACAAACTTTCAAAGCATATCAAGAAACAGATACCTATGAATGAATACAGACTAGGACATTTACTGTTTTCTCAGAGCAATTAACTATTAAAACTAAGCTAATAATGCCCGCTTGGGATAGGTTCAGTCAAAGTTTGGTGTCACCGTGGAGTTGCTGCTGGAAGAGGAAGTGATCTCTGCTTGATGTGAACTAATTTGGGAGCATGTGAATTCTCTAGAGGGAAATGATAACAAACTTTCAAAGCATATCAAGAAACGGATACCTATGAATGAATACAGACTAGGACATTTACTGTTTTATCAATTAACTATTAAAAATAAGCTAATAATGCCTGCTTGGGATTTTTATTTTTCAAAAGCTGTAAAAAATTGCTTAAAGAAAAAAACTTGTTTTGATCACCATGCAAAGTGAGAAGAAGGATTTGAAGTTGAAAGATGTATTTCATATCACCAAACACTATACAGATTTAGTTTTTAATTTCAGTAAATTCAGATATTTTGAAGGATTTCAAATGCATGCTAAAGACTATTTTCAACTAAGAAGTCCAACATTTGCATTTAAAAATGGGGAAAAAGATTATTATAAACTTTTTTCCAAATGTATATTTTATCACGCAGTCAAGTTCTATGGATTTGTGAAAAGCATCAGCACTGCATTTTTGGTGGTTACAAGTTCCTGGTGTTAATGCTTTGATCAGCTTTACAAGCAAATCTCACACACTCCCAGGAAAGTAATGCTTTTCCATGCCTGCTCTGGTATCTATCTCCATAACTTTCCTGGCATTCCTACAAGTAAATAACATGTTAATTTAAGCTCTCATTAAACAACTTGCAAGGGGAACCTTTCTCACCTTCTCTGTTACCTAATGAAGTTTCAGTACTGTCCATGAGCTGAAGATGCTTCTAGGCTATGAGGAGTGAGTCTCAGAGTCTTGGACATCTGAGGATTGTTTTTGGACTCTACCCAAACCCAGCTAGTTGGGATCTGCTGCATGGTGAAGAGAGCTACATCTAGTAGAGAGCTCCAGCTTTGAAATTAGTCTGCTCTCCACAGCAGTGCCCAGAAGCCACCTTTTTCCTCTAACAGTCTGTTTGAGATTCAGCTTCCTATTTTGATACTAAAACATACATGATCTGATATTTTAAAAGGCCACTGTGCCTTTTAAACATGTTGGTAGTCAGCGCCTAAAAGTTATGATTTATTTATTCATGTATTGTTTTTCAAATCTAAAGGTATACAGGCTTGATGGTTCTAATCTAATTGTATATCAATAGGGGTGGAGGTTTGTTTGTTCAGTGTTTCTGTTAGCTGGGAACTTGAGTTGGTGAAAATTCCATCTTTAGTGAGGGTCATTACGTTGCCACATCCTACTTGGTCCAGTTTTGCCACATTAAACTATAATCTGATATTTTTTGGAGTCTTCCTTCTTTGGACTCTTCTAGCAATGCAGTCAGTGAGAGTAGGGAAATTTCACACAGAGGGAAGGTGTTTCTAAATCAGAAAACCTTCTTGACTACTCCCCTGTTGTACAGTGCACCCTATACCATTTCTGTGGCAATGTGGAGCTTGAAGGGCCACGTCTGGAAAATCACAGTGTCATGAGAACCATTTGGAGATAGGGGGGATGAAATGGAGAGCAGAGTGGTGCTAGGAACTGTTTCCCAATTATGCTAATGAGGAATACTCACTATTTATCAGACATTCCTGTCTCTAGGATGCTTCCTGGAATTTGTTCTCAAAATATCATTAACCAATGGAAGTCCTCGTACACATTCCTCCATAACCACTTTTCTAATGTTTTGGCATAGCCATTATTGTACCAGTACCAATTATTGTAAAGACTCATTTTCATTCCATTCATTCTGTTGACTTAAAGATATTATTGAGCAGAACAGTTGTACTATTTAAATATCAATCCCTGTCTATGTCATACTCTTTACACTGGGCCTAGTTATAACTCCAAATGCCAATAAGTGGACTGAAACAAATAAATTAGTATTCTCTGGAAGCTTATGTCCAATCTGAAGTTATTTTAGTGTGTTCATTTTTTTTTTTTTGAGTAGTCCACTGCCAGAAACTAGCTTCTCAAAGAAGTTGTATGGTGACATAATTAAAGATAGGGATAAAGTAAAATGCCTTACAGGAGAGGGACCCCTGTATGACAGCTTCTCTGTTCAATAAAAATAAGATGTTAAATATCAAATTATCATTAAGGAAATTGAAATCAAGAATTTATACAGCTTTTAGACTGGAAATTACACTGCAAAATATTTTCTTCTCCCTACCTTTTAGAGACATGTTATTGCACTTTTTGAATAACTATAGGCATATCTTCAGGTTTTTTAGCATTTTCAGTGTCATGTCTGTATTAGTTGTGATCATTGGATCAGAACCTGCCTTATTAAATTTGCATACCTTTGTGTAATTATTTCTTTTTATGCCCAAACAAAATAAAAATAGGAGAGATTTTGGGGGGTGAAAGAGAAAAAGAAAAAAGTTTTCCAATGGCCCTCCAGAAGTGCTCCTTGTGGAAGGAAAGTACTGCTGGTCTGAGGAATCTGAGTGTACCCAAATTCTGTTTTTGTCTGATTTTACACAATTCTTGAAAAGGAAGACAATATTAGTGTTCTTTCAAAGCAATAAGTGACCAGTTCTAACAACAGAGTCAAAGACCCAATACTGTTCTTGCCAGGCTAATATCATGCTTAACTGTTCAAAGGGAAGCCTAAAAGCACAGGGATTTCTTTGGATTTTCTGGCATCTTACATTCCTACAGTCTCTTCCTTAACATGACTGGTTTGAACAGTTTTCTTTTGTATGCACTGAAATCATGACAATACAGAAAACTAGAAAAATATCTGCTTGGCCCTTAGTCCAAGGATAAGTCTGTGCTGGATCTAAATACACAGAGGCTTAATGCCAGGCCTTTGCATGGGAATCGATCGTGTTGGCAGCTCATGTATAAACAAAATGCAGCAAGCAAAAGCAGTGCTGTCCACACCATTTTTATAAAAGTACTTTGAAATAAGACTCCTTATCCTCACCTTCACCTGTGCTGTGCTTGTGATATATGTACTTACAATGCTGAGAGATGTGTTTCTCTAGTGTGATCTGGTTTCCTACTTATGCATCGCTAGGTTGCTTGCTATAACTTTATCTCTGTTGTAGCAGTGTGCCTAGGAGGAAATGATTTTGGTTTTCTGTTTCTGAAGAGGTACGTGGAAGAAGAGTGGTGCAGAAGAGGAAGGGAAGATCAGAGGTGAGAGAAGGACAACGAAAACTGGCTATACTTTTATGGTGGCCTTAGTCCCATGATGAAAGGATGCTTAAGCCGCTGAAACCTAGTCTGAGGAAGACTACCTCAGCAAAGGTCTCTCACTGGGCAATCCACAGGGCATTCAGTGAATTTGTCTGTCAAAAGTTGCAGCATCTTGTAAATCATCTAAAAGTATGAGCAGGAAAATGCAGCTATTTACCTGAGGATTGTTTTCCAGCAGGAAGTTTTTGTTGTTCTCGAGTACTATATCGTATGTAAATCTACCCATCTCCTGGCACCTGCTTTTCCTCTTCAACTCAAAAGAGACTTCAGAATGAAGGGAGTGTCTGTAATTAGTCCTTCAAATGCACAGCTTGAATGGAAAAAAATCTTAGCACAGCATAAAAACAATAGCAGCTTCCTGGTTTGACTAAAATTTCTAAATAGCTTAATCTTCTTAATTTGCTTCTCTAATGCTGCTTTTTAGGAATCCTTTGTGTAGAAAAAGTGTTACTGGCAATGCCCTTATCAATAATCTATTGTATTTATTTATTTTTACTACTTTAAGCATACCCAGAAAAGCTACAATCCATATTTAAGTTAGCACTAACAGTGACAGAAGAGGTTTTTTATATAATCTCTGGATAAAAACAGAACATTGGGGGAAAAGCACAGACCAAGTCACCATGTACAGAGATGATTTGTACATTGCTAATGCAGTGCTATAGGTTGCAAAAGAAGGTAGCCCTGGAGATTCTATTGGCAGGTCTCAAACTGAGACTCAGGTGATAATATTGCTTGTGAGTTTGTGTGGTGCTGTTCATGCCCATGTGAAATTTAACAGTTAATACTCTGGCCACGGGTTATTTCTTGTTTATTGCTTGTTTTGATTGTGGCTTACAGAATTTTTTTTTTTGTTACATAAGGAAAGGAATAACAATCTTGTATTCTAAGTGTGGTACCATTATTAGACATACTGGTAGCAAGATAATTTTCTCATGGCTGTAGGGTGGATAGATAAAAGGGCAAAGCACGGTATGTGTATAACAAGTACATTTTTATATATAAAGATTAAAATTATTTAAAAGAACACATTTCCCATCAAAAAGGAAAACTATATATTGCTTCTGCTGGCAAAGAGTTAAAATACACGGCCTGAAATTACTCTTGTTTAAATGAGTGACCTTTGTTTTCCTTGCATACAACTTACATATAGGATCTCAATTGTTTCTAGGTATGGATTCTTTCCTTCTGTTCCTCTTAAAATATCCTTTTGCTACTCAGACCTTATTTATCCTCCTCACTTGAAATTTCCTTCATTAATGTGATGGACATGTTTAGGCTGGTTATAGTTGAACTCATATGCAAAGATTTGAAATATTGAAATTTAGGATCGACCACAAGGTCACCTTACTGTAATGATCATGTGTAGCAGTGGCCAACTTTAAAACAGCTAGTTTAGATTCTTAAATAAGCACCAATATGTTGTGGATAAAAGTAGGGGGAGGAAGGGATAGAAAGAGAGAGAGGTGAAAATTCAGTGGTCTGACCATGCAGTATGGCAAGTAACTCGTGCAGTTAAGAGCACAATATTGTCCAGAGAGTAACAAACTTGGGAGGGGGAAATTTTGAGAAGGAAAAGCTCAGTAACTTAGTGCTTTGCTGTCTGCTTATGTTCAGCTGTGACATAGAACCATCTAAGTGCCTTTGCAGATTTTGCACTTCTAGGAAAGGGCCCGACCCTGCTCCCACCAATTACTTACTACTTAGTCTATTTAAAAGACTTTATTAGACTACCCAGCAAAACAGCACACTATTAAATTCGCTAATAGGCCATCTATGAACAAGTGCAGCAAGTTCTGCAACAGCTAAAAGGTTTCTTCTCAGCTTCTGTTTGCAAAACATGTGTGAGTTAATGGAGTATCACATTTATATAGTGCTGGGGCATTGACCTGAAGTCTCTTCAGGAAATAGATCTAGGTTTTACCTAGATGTACGATGCTGTACAATGGAAACAGCTCACATTTTCTGGTAAGATGATAGTGTTATTTGGTCATTAAATAATAAAAGTGGATGACAACTTTTCTCTCCCTGCATAGATCTTTACCATCTACAGATTACTGTTCTGTACCTTCGAGGGAAGCTACCTTCCAAATAAGTCTCATTTCTTTGTGACAACTTAATTACTGAGTAAATCAAGGCAGCTCAAAGTTCACAGTAATGACCCCAGTTTGTATGACTAAGGGTAAGAAAATAATCTGGTTTTGTTTCCAAAGGTTTCAGTGCTATTTAGGAAGAAATTTGTGCAATTGTTCAGAAATGGCTGGACGGTAGAGCACTTCCAAGGCCACATTCCTTGTGAAAGCATGGTTCTGAGATTAGTTGCACAGATAATTAATAAATATTATTTTTCCTGATGCTGGTGTCAATCTATCTGTCATATTTTAACTGTTGAACATAGAACATGCTTATGGATTGTCAGTCTTTCCAGTTAATGTTGACATCTTTTCTTAGGTAAGATATGAAGAAAGACTGAAAAAATATTTAGCAATTAGATTTCAGCAGATAGAATCATAGAATCTGTTAGGTTGGAAGGGACCTTTAAGATCATCAAGTCCAACCATTGAGCCATTAGGGCTCTAAAGTCCTCTGCTAAAACAGATCAGAATCTGTCAGGGTTGGAAGGGACCACAAGGATCACCCAGTTCCAACCCCTCTGCCATGAGCAGGGACACCTCCCACTAGATCAGGCTGCCCAGAGCCTCATCCAGCCTGGCCTTAAAGACCCCCAGGGATGAGGCCTCAACCACCTCCCTGGGCAACCCATTCCAGGGTCTCACCCCTCTCATGGGGAAGAACTTCTTCCTCACATCCAGCCTGAATCTGCCCACTTCCAGCTTTGCCCCATTCCCCCTAGTCCTGTTGTTACTCGATATCCTAAAAAGTCCCTCCCCAGCTTTCTCGTAGGCCCCCCTAAGATACTGGACGGCCACAATAAGGTCACCAGATAAGTCGATATGGTCTGAAAAATACTACCCCCTACCCCATCCACTACCAAAAAAACCCAATTAAGAATTACATATTCATCCTCCAAATGACAGAGCTTGTTTTCAAACCTGACTCTGCTTCAAGCATTTGTGGAATTAGATTCAAGACACTTTGCTGAGAAGAAAATTTGTAGTCAGATTTGGCAGAGTTGTCCTGCAACAGTCCATATTTAATCACATGCATAATTCTCTTAAGCCACATAGAAAGACTTCACACATATTATTCACAGGGGGATGAATATGCAAAGGATCATTGTCCTAGAATGACAGAAATGGAAATTATAGTTGTTAAATGAGAAAGTAAATCACATATCCCTAAACCTTTGAACCACAAGGATGCTAAGAGATTCTTTCAAGCAGTTTACCTTGTCCAGATCTTGACAGTCCTTCTGTCTGTGAAAATAACTCAGACATCTTTTTTCTCACCCCATGTATTTTCATTCTACTATTTATATTTTCTCTTAAAATTTTTCAATAGCTTAAATCATGACTGGTTAAAGTCTCGCAACTTCTCTGTGACCTAAGAAAATATTCTTATAATATTCATATTCCCATAAAAATGATGATGAAACTGAGGCACATAAAGCCAATCTGACTTTCCTGAGGCAACACAATTTGGTAGAGACAAAATTGCAAATGGAACAAGGGCTTCTTTTAATCTTCGTTGACTCAGACCCTCAGATATAACCTTACTTTTGTTGATGTTCATGCCATACAGTTTTTAAAGAAAGTCAGATTTTTTTTTTCCAAGCTCTTTTTTTGTAAGTAAAAATTATTTTTATTTTCTCTTTTGAGTTTCATTTTCTCTCATAGTCACCTTTTATTACTTTTTATAAATTCCTTTTTTTTGGTTTAGAATTGCACATACTTTTACACAATATTCAGTGCACCATGTTGCCATAAAAGGGGTTTCTCTTTTGGTATGTGCTTTGCCTTATGAACTGACACTGCTGCCTTTTTTTTTTTCTTTTCATTGCTGCAACACTGTGTTGTACACTCACATTACATTTATTACCCTCAGGTCATTTTTCCCTAGGTATTCCCACTGAATTTTTTGCTTAAATGTATTCACTTATATTTTTCTAGCTAGCACCTACTTCACTATTGACTGCCAATTTTTATTTTCAATCACTGCAGGCTTTTTGTCTTACCTATATAAGTTATTGCAGCACCTTTCATTTTAGAATCATGTATAAATTTAATTAATGTGCTGTTCACTCCTTCTTGCAGGTGATTAATAGATGAATCATTTGAAAAGAATACCCATTTTCATCTGACACATGCACTTTGGAATATACTACTAACATGACTAATTAGACTGCTGAAATTTTGCCGTAACCTCCACTCATCATTGATCTTTTAAACAACAGTGCTCTTATTGTATCAAATTTGTGCTGTACAACTTCATGCCAGCTTCCCATAGCTAAAGTGGATCATTGAATTCCAGTTGTTTATCAAACAAAGCAAGCCTTTTTCTTCAGATCTATTACCAAATTGCAGTAGTCTTGTGGCCTTCTTAGAGTCAGCGTTTATAAAAACATTTAAGTTTGGCTGGCACTAAAATTGTTTCCATGAATACCATCACTGCATTGACCACTCCATTTTCTGTGTCTGACTGATTATTAAGATGCCTAGCATATCTCTAAAAGAGTAAATAGCTACTCATCATTGAATTACTCAAATTTTCTCCAAAATGAACAAATAATTATATTGTTTCACTTTGCCTGGCTGTGTTTTGATTTTAGCCAGTAAATTCTGCCCAAGGCATCAAGGCACCATTCTGTAGTGAGTTGACTCTAAATACTGAATACTAAATTTCAGCTTATTTTGCAGCACTTACCTATAAGCAGAACTTCTTAACTATAGAGTCTGTGGGTAAGGACTTCAAATACAGTTTCTCTATTAGAAATTTTGCTTCAGTTACCAAATACTACATATTTACCATATTTCTATATCTAACTAGAAAGCCAATGTTATCCTCGTGTCATACATAACAGTGAACAACAGCCTAGCTCAGTGGTACCTACTTATCCCTCCTCTTAGGACTATGCCTTCTTCATAAAGGCAGGACAATGCTGCATTTTAGCCTGCAGAGAGATTTTAAGCTGTTTTTTTCTGTCATGTGCATGATTTCCAAGACTCAGCTTTGTTCATAAGTTTTGGAAGATGAAGAAGGGTATTACTTAACAACACATGCACTTAGTAAAGTGCGAATTTACTTTATGGCATCTTCTGGCTTTTACTCTTTCTTCCTCCTTTCCATCTATGCCACATTATTTGTCCTCTAGGAATGTGTTCCAGTATCACAGGTGTTGGAAAGTGGCAGCTGTTGCTAAATAATGGTGTTTGGATGATAACAATACTCTCTGATAGGATTAGCTATTCCAATCCCTGTTTACTTAATGTGATGATATAAATAGTAGTGACTGCATACCCAGAATGACAGCATACCTGTATCAAACAGACAAATGGACAAACAATATTTACAAGTAAAAACAATAGAAAAGGAGAAACTAACCGTTGTATGTCCTCAGAACCAGAAAGGACTCAAGAGGTGAAAGCATAGATGTACCTAGCATAGTCCTATGGTGAGAAATATTTAGGGAGAAAAACCATAAACAACCAGAAAGCTATAAAAAAAAATAGAGTTCTATGTCTTCAACAAGTGAAGATGATAGGAAATTTGTTTGCAAATCCTGCAGATACACTTCAATGTCCATTCCTTCAACTGACAGCTTACAATACATGTAATTAGTTTGCTGGCTGGCCTAGTGCCTGCATGTTACAGCACTTGACTCTGAGCTCTCCAGCATTTTGAAGCTCTGTTTTCAGAGGACTGACAGGAATCAGGTTGTCATCGTGAGGCTTTTCTCTTGAAATATCTGTGCAGAGAATGCCAAGCTAAATGTTCTGTTCCTTATACAGATATTGCTTGAAGATAGCTTATTAGCAAAGTGATTGATTTATGCTTTGACCTTTACTGTTCAGTAACTGATCTGTTTATCTTTGCCTCTGAAAGACAGAAATGCATGTCTTGTAAGGTAGCCCTGCCACGATTTCAGAGCGTGATGTTTTAAATGGAAGCAATGAAGCCTGGTATACAATGCAGAACACTGCATGTAGAATACCTTAATAGAGATGATGGTATTGACAAAAATGCTAACAGTGATTACTGTGAATATACCATTATGTGAACTGGAAACCTAAGATGTGCATGTATTGTGTACAGCCACACACCCTTCTAAACATGAATAGATGTTATCATTTATTCACAGGAGACTGCAGTAAATAATGCTTTTAATCAGATGTCTCATAACTAATATTTAGGACATCTGAATGACTCTGAAAACTCCTTCTCTGTTTCTCAGTAGTTTCAATTTGATTTCATTTTGAGGCTTGATTTCAGAAATAAAAGACACCGCCAAAGAATGAGATGTGGTAGTTAGGAATTTCTTATTTCTATTATTGCTTGTTAAACTGCAAGTATGATCTTAATCTATTGCCATCCCCAGAAACAGCGCTCTGAAAAAACTGAACACAGACCTATGATATCCTGAAGTGCAGCAGGTGTTGGCTGTGTCATTTCAACATCAGTTTGGGGTTCAACAGCCTTGCAGGACTGAGATTGTCAGCTTGCAGGTGTTAAAATTAAAAGACTGTGAGGCCAGCTGCATTCAGGCACTGTGAGTGTTCACGGCAGGCATTCAAGGGCAAATCATACTTGAACAACCTGATTGCCTTCCCGACAAAATGAGTGGCTCTGCGGACGAGAGGAGCACGGTGGAGGTAATATACCTTGACTTTGGTAACGCTTTTGACACCGCCTCCCACAGTGTTCTCATTTGGTAGCTGAGGAGACCCTGGCTGCCTAATCTGACTGCTGTGTGGGTAGCAAATTGCTTGGGTTGTCAGGCTCAAAGGGCAGTGATCAGTGGCTAGATACCCAGCGGGCAGCTGCTGAAGAGGATGCCCAGCACACCACGGGGTGAGGGCTGGGGCTCGTAGTCTTCAGGAGCATCATCTGTGACCTCAATGATGATGTCGAACAAACTTTTTACATTGCACAAAGTTAGGGGAAATGGTTGGAGTGAGGAATGCAAACTTTGGCCCAAAGGCTTGTCAAGGCAGAGCTGGATTAACTTGAGGACTGGGTCAACAGGAACCTCATGAAGCTCAATGTGGAGAATAGAAAGGATCTGCACCTAGGAATGACGAGCCACGTGCAGGCTGGAAAGCAATTACCTGAGAATTAGCCCTTCTGAAGGGTCCTAGGGACCAGTGTGAAGGATGCCAGGTTGAATATGAATGGTTTGCTTTTTGCTTTATTGCAACAAATAAATATATCTGGATATATAAGGAGAAGTATAGCCAGTGGAGAGAAATTATAACTCCCCCTTTACTTGGTGCTGCTGAGGCTACACCATCTATTTAAGGCTCACACTTCAAAAGATCTGTGGAGAAATAGGAGAGGGGGTCCAGTAGAGGGTTACAGGATAGTCATATACCTATAGTATGTGTTATACAAAGAAAATCAGAGAGAATTCTGTTTCTTTAGTCTGACCAAGAGGAGGAAATAGATGCTTATAATTCCTAAAAGGATATCTATTGCCAAACATGCTAGAATGAAAATCTCTTCAGAAATGCCAGACGATGTAATAAAGGACAATGTCCAGAGATTGTAGCTTGAAAACTTGAAAAATTCAGATTAAAAAAAAAAAAAATATTATCTAGGAGACAGCACAGCTCTGCTGCAGGTTGCCCAGAGATCTGTGGTATCTCCATCTGTGGAAGTTTTCCTGGCCTAGCTAGACAAGGCCCCAGCCGCTCATGCTTTGAGTGGGAGCGTGAGTTAAATGACCTCCAGAGGTCTCGTGCAACCAGCATTTCTGAGACTCTCCAGTTTGTCTGGTGCCAATATTTGGAGTAGCCACAACAACAAAAACTTCAGATATTTAAATATCTTAAAATCCTAATTAGGAGCCACAAGCAAATGGTGTATATATTAAAAAAGGAAGTGGGACATTCTTAACCAAATACATAGCAGAGCTGTATGGGCTCAGGAGACTTAGCCTTGTGTAGAAAGCTGGGGAAGTTTCCCTACCTGTTGTCTTCTAGCTTCAGTGCCTGGTGCACATTTATACCTTTTTTCTTGCTTTCCTTGGCATTGGTGATATAGCTATTTGGAGTGTTTTCCTCTCTGCCTTTGGTAGTTAAATCTATTTATCCCTTTATTCAGTTCTGAATTGTGTCCCAATGTCAATCTGTCTGTACTTTTTCCACTAGGATTTCAAATGCTAGCCTCTCACTTTCTATTCATTGAGATATTTTTGTTGCTTGCTGTTCTATGGTTCTTCCCAGTTCTTGATGATTCTCCTTCTTCTTTACATAGGACTTAAATATTAAAGGTTAGTCACCCTCCTGATACTAGGCCGCTTCCATTTAGCTTAGCTCCTTGTGCTCTGCATCTTTGGAACATCTCCCACCCTTTCTCCCTCTCTTTCGCTTTTTTGAGTAGGGATGTCAGCCAGTGCATGCAGGACTTTGAGCAAATTGTCTCAACTCCCTTGATAGTCAGAGGAAAGAAATAGGAACTCTCAGGGCACAATGTATTTCCTACTTTGGAATAGGTTAGGTGAATACATCTTATATGTGGCTCCTTTTCTCTATTGACTTTACAAGAAAAGAAGATTAAGTCACTCAGATACCTGTCACAGGTGACTAAATTAGGTAAAATGACATCATAATAAATCAGAATGATCACAGCCAGAAAGAACAATGCTGCCACTACTCCGTGGTAATGGGAGCTATTCCTTTTTCATGTTTTAAGAACTTGTCATTCCTTCCATGTTCATATTCTTCTATCTGAATTTCTGTGCTGGATTTTGTGTTTCCCCATATTTTTAAGCTTCTTATTTACAGAAACAGTGTATGGAGACATTACTCCCATCCTTTTTGTGCAGCATCCTGTCTGTGCATGTATCAGAAGGTTTCAGGCACTGAAATCACTTTTCACACTCAAAAAAGTGATCAAAGAATCACGCTACTGGCTGCCTTACTGCAGGATTTGCAGATGTAGAGTTCACCCAAAAGAAACAGAATAGATGATTTTTTTTTTTCCCCCTGGTTATTTCCTTTCTGTCTTACATTGCAGTTAATTTATTGTCCTGTGTTACGTGCATACCAGCAATTTGCCCTAATCTGAGAAATATTATCATGTTACTGACTGGTATAAAATGCTTCTGCTATGTTTGACGTATAACAGTATGAGGTCAGTGAGATTTTAATGACTCTTTATCAAAGCTGGACTATAGTAATAGATACATCAAGACTTCAGACATTGTATTCTCCTTATATGTGACTGAGGACATTGAGCAATGAAAGTATATGGGAAATAAAATGTTTTGATTTACAATAAGGTAGCCAATGCTGTAGCACTATTTTCAATCTTCTTGGTTTTAAACCTGACTCATCTCAGAATTTAATACACTAGAAAATCAATACTAGACTAATTTTACAGACATAGCAACAAAGCTCTGAATTTTTGTTTCCAGATATTCATGAAATCTCTAGTGACTCTTACAAGATGAGCTTTTCCAGTCACAAACCATAATAAGGCCATCTGCTTTAGAGATGTAAGATCATCAGCTGTCGGGTTTCCTATTCTTCCAGATTTTGTTAAAACTATGATTTAAAAGAAGAAAGGTTGACCTAAAATTTGTTTATTAATTTAGTGGCCAACCTTTTTTCTCCTTTCTTATTACAGGTATGTTTTCATCCATTGATAATCATTCTTGTAGCACAAAACACAGCCCAAGTGATTTGCATGCGTATGTAAGCATAAATGTATGTATGTTTTTGTGTAATATTGCACAAATATGGACACGTGTCTTTCACTTGTATTGGAAAGCATACAATTTAAAAGATAAACCTGGAGCAATTCTTAGCCTGCAAATTATTGTATGTTTTAGATCACTGAAATTAAAGTCCCTGTCAGTGACACTGTAAACAAAGTTAAATGGGAAGTTAAATGGGAAGGAGCAACTTTCAGCTCTCTTCACACTGCAATTTACAGAACAGCCTGATATAACTGTTTTTTTTTCTACCTTTTATAAATTTCATGTGAACAGCACAATTGGAGACACTTGCAATTCACAGAAAATAGGAGACAATCTCCCATAATGGAAAATTTCTCATATTTTTTGGTAAATGGTAGTAACGTTACCTCTGAGACACCACCATTCATATCCCATTCCTGTTTACCTCACTGAGATATTAGGACTGAAGGGTCTGATGTTACTCATCCTGCCACAAGCCTCTGTATTGTGTATTTGATTACTTGATCAAAAGTTTGTGACTGTAGAAAGAATGTAATACTGTAATACTGTAATGCTGCTCTAGCGTAATGTGGGATAACCCACACTGGAGATATTTGATCTGTGTCTTTCTCAGGAACAAAGATGCAGTCATATATTTGGGTTAGCCCCATATTTTGTGTTTAGATACTCAGGAAATGCCTCCATTCATACTGTTCTTGATTTTCACTGCAGAGAAAAATCCCTCTTTGCTGAGTCCCTGTCTCCAGCAGGCACACATGAATCCATGTCTATCTCTATTCTACCTTTGATAAGTGTTGCCTAGATGAATAATTTCTGATTTCTGGGTTTGGTGTTTTTTGTTTTTTTTTTTTTTCACGTCCAGCTGGTTCTGTAAAATCAACAGAATAAGTTTGTTCTATGGTATTTTAACTTCTCTGCTTTCAGTCAAATGTGATGCCCCCAAGGAGTGGTGGTGGCAAGTGTTGCAGAGTTTAAATGTTATCGTTGTGGTTTCTCTGGCCTGTTCTGTATAGGAGGGTTTCCTCATTCATTGTAGGGGTGGTCAGCATGGTGGGAATGAGAGGACAATGCTGCACAGTGTTTGTGCTCCAGAACAGACACTTAGTATTTCAAATTTCACACTATAATAGATAAAATGATTAGTGAGTATTTTATAATAGGCAAAGTGATATGTCAGTGTTTATAACAAAGGTGTTATAATTTGAGTGAACAGAGATGCTTAAGACTTTTTTCCTTATTATCACTTCTCAAACAGTGCTTTATATGGCTAACACACCAGCTTGAAGCCCATTTTCTCTTTCTTTTCTGATTATTACATAATCTTGTAGGTAGTTTTATTAGATGTTATTGCTTAGCCACAGCCAGGTGTTCCATTGCAGCACACACAAGCAGGAGTTTTAGCATAGTTTTGAAAATGGTACTCTTGCCCCTTTCTTCACCCTGGTCTCTTAGTCCCCACTTTTTTTTTAATATATAAAAAATGTAGCTAAATCCCTACACTGGTTCTGCCTTCAGCCAAAATGACTTTTTAGCATATTCACCATGAGTAAAGAGTGGTCTTTTCAAAAATCTGTACTTGCATGCCAAACATCTGCTATTAGATAGATTAGACTTTGTTGCAAACATATCCTAGTCACATCTTGCTGTGGTCAGTCTTGGACTGTTTTACATGGCTCATTATGGCATCACGTGTGATTGGTCTCCTTCAAGAAGAGTGATATGCCAATCAAGAATGAATTAAATTTATTAGCAAGCAAAATTTGCTTAAGGGCAGAGATAATATGTTTATCTATGGTTATATTCACTATTCTTTTGTGATTATGGGATTAGAGGAGTTTATTGATTACCTCTCTTCTCAACATGACAGGGTTCTGCCATAATAAAACTGAAAATAAGAGTATGCTATTTTAATTCATTTGAGTCTCAAGATCCTTCTTTTGTTTCTAAAAAAAATTTATGAATCTTTTTGAAATTTAAGTTATTTGACCTTTAAATCAAAATTCTTGGATTTTTAATGAAAGTGTGTGTTTAGGAAAAATACATTGTAATTACATTGTCTAGTTACATGCTGTTTTCTGTTACTCTAAATGGTTATCAAAGTTAATCAAATATGTTTAAAGTATTTTGTTGAGAAAATAGTGCCTGTGGTTAGCTTTTGTTCTTTCAGTCTCTCAGGGTGGTGTTTTACCTTCAGATTGAACACACCAAATTACAAGGCAGGGATTACTCACCTAAAAGTAGACATGTTTGCCATTTGAGATGTTTCAGGGCTCCCAAACACATGCATAGGTTTGATAAATATGATACAGTATGTGTGGGAGACCATAAGGAGCAGTTATCCCAGTTATCCTGCCTGGCCTTCAGCTGCCCCTTAAAAAGGTCATGGTTGACCCAGAGGGCACATGCCAGCCTTGTTAGCTCTGTGAGGGTATCTTGCATATAGACCTCAAATGGCACCAGATCCCTCTACGTGGATAACTGAAGTCAGTCATAAGTTCTCAAGTGCAGGGATTGTAAGACTAAGGCAGGGAGATATGGACTGGAAACCCAGGAATGGTGGTTTTCTTTAAGGGAGTTGGAAAAGGCAACGTTCCTGTGGTCAAACAACAAAAGGAAAGACACAGCAGCTCAAAACACAGTAGAAAGAGTTTGTGAACTGTCTCTGAAGCAATCAGGTGGTGGAGGGCCCATCCCTGGGGACATTTAAGATCAGGCTGGATGAAGCTTTAAGTAGCTTGATCTAGTTTGAGATGTCCCTGCTTATTGCAGGGGGGTCGGACTGGATGACCTTTGGAGGTCCCTTCCAGCCCAGACATTCTGTGATTCTGTGTGTCAGGTCACTTTTCCAGTGCATGACAGACAGCACCACAGAAGTTGATTAACATTTGTATTTTGAATTAGTGAGCACGAAAGGTGAAGTAATTTCATCTGATGCCTGCAGAAAAATTTTGTGAATACCAAGGAGTCCTGTGATAAGGATGTTATGGTGAAACAAAGTTGGGAGTTGTCTAGGCCACAGTCAAGAGTGAAATAAAGTGAAAATAAAGTATGATTTCAGTCACAAGCCTTAGAGGTCAGGAGGATACATAGCTTAGAGCAATAAGCAATAGTGCTAAGATAGAGGAAAAGTAATGAGAAGACAGTCCGGATGTTTTAAAACTTTTTTTTGCCTATCAGTAAAAAAAAAAAGTAATAAAAAAAATCCTCTTGAAAAGGTGGGGTTGCTCATCACTAGAAAGCTTATTAGTACTTGATTAGCGCTAATGTTTGGGGTTTTTTTTTCCTGAGATTTTCATTTCCTTGAAGCAATGTGTACTTTTCTGCTCTTATTTCAAAGAATGTATTTTCACTGAGGTAAAAGTCAGAATCTGCATATAAATGGAAATCCTTCAACACCATCACAGGAAAATTTCATTTTCTTGTGTAAGGATAATGTTATTATATACACTTCTTAATACTGAATGAAGTATAAACCAGAATATTTTATTTAAATGTAAATTTTGAAAAACGAATGCAAGGGTATCTCTCAGTTCATTCAGCATTAAAGTGCCGTTACTGGGTAAAGTAAACAAACACTTAAACTATACTTCTGCTTCTCTTTATATTATCTTTAAATGTAACATTTTTGAACAAGTCTACAGGCAGTGCTATTTGAGACTTTTTATTTATGATATGTGATTTTTGACTAGTGGGACATAAGTCTGTAACTCTTTGGTTTGCTTCTGGTTTATGTTTGAGGACAAAAAAAAGAGCAAGAACTTTCAGTGTCCTCCTCAGATAAGATATTTATCAAGGAAATTACCTATTCATTTGTCTGCTGGTATGGTGCAAGGACTCTGCTTATCTTAATCTCAGTTTCCCTTCAATTAAATTTTATTACATAGTTTCCCTGTTCTAGATATCTGCTATTTTATTCTTGCTGTTGGAGACAATACATTGAACTGGACAAACCTCTTTTGTTTGTTGGTTTGTTTTGTGGGGATTTTTTTCTTACGTTTTTATTTAAAGAAAAACTGCTTTGACTTCTTGAATCCAGAAGCAGATTCATCCAAGAGTAATAATGTGCCACTCTTTCATGTTTCCTTGTGCCAGAAAAATTCGGATTCATTAATAGTTTCCATAAGTAAAAGTAAGGTGCTGCTTTCGGAACTCTCTCTTCTTACATCCGAAAAAGAACAATGAACCTGCTGAAGGTTCTAGACCATAAGATTTATGAGTGGCTGAGGGAACTGGGATTGTTTAGTCTGGAAAAGAGAAGGCTCAGGGGAGACCTTGTCGCTCTCTCCAACTACCAGAAAGGAGGTTGTAGCGAGGTGGGGGGTCAGTCTGTTCTCCTAACAAGTGATAGGACAAGGTGAAACGTCCTCAGGTCAAAAAAATTTCTTCACGGAAAGGGTTGTGAAGCACTGGAACAGGCTGCCCAGGGATGTGGTGGAGTCACCATCCCTGGAGGTATTTAAAAGACATGTAGATGTGACACTTAATGGCATGGTTTAACAGTGGACTTTGCAGTGTTACATTTTTGATTGGTCTTGATGATCTCAAGAGATTTCTCCAACTCACATGATTCTATGATTTTATTTTGATACACAATCAGTGTGATGTTCACAGTCATACCTGGCAGTTTCTACTTGCCATTTTTAAATTAGGGTAGTATTTAGTGACTTTATTAAGCTCATGATGCACCTGAGCTGAAAGTGACCTCTAAGTATTTCCAATACCTTTTTCCTGGCTTTAGCAATTCAAAATTACACACTTTTTGATCACTACTGAGAACTAAGATGCTAAAATATGATGGTTTATATCTGTAAACAGTAGTTAAACATCTGTGAATAATTGGACATTCATAGATCAGCACTGAATTTCAAAAAATACAGAAGTGTCATTAAAACACAAACTGTAGCAATAGACAATTATGAAATTCATCACTGTTGTAAAGTAACAATAACAAAAACCAGCCACCGTTCAGAGAGGTTGGTGTTGATGCCTTTAGAGCTTTCTTACTTTCCCTATTTTGCAGTGACATATGATGGCCCAAGCTCTTGAACTCTTCATCTGTCTGCAGTACTGGAATCTATCATACAAAAAACTGACTAATGGAAATCCTTTTAATGTAAGATCAATAAATCACCAGGTCAACCACCTGTTCCTGCAAGTAGAGACACATTCAGAAACAGAGCTTTCTATAGATGCCTTTGAGAGCCTTAGAGTCTGAGAGTATCCTCTGGTTCTTCCATATTCTTCACGGGTAGGAGGATCAGCATCGGGGTCCATTAGATGTCTGAGGGAGTCCTTGCACAAGAAAGATAAATAGATATCTCATTGGACCATGAGGGAAGATTTACAAAACAAAACAACAAAAAAGTTAGACAAATGCAATGCATCATGAATATTGTATGACAAACATCCATCTTCTTACTAGTAATATTTTGGAGAACTACAGTATCATATGGTTCTCTATCTTTTCTTTTTTTCCCCTTTCCTTTTCTTCTGTTAAAAGTCTAAACCAGTTTGGATCAAATAATGAACAAATATATCTGAATAGGAGTATTTGCCTGACAACAATTTTTCTTAGAAGACGATTGTAACACAAGGAGTGAGCAGAAGTTGACAAATAACAAATATACAGTGAAAAATCATATCGATTTGCATCAATGGATGTCTTTGGGTTTAAGTAGTCTTTCTGCTGAGAACTCAAGTCCAATCT
>NW_008632890.1:13132-33066 GCF_000691845.1 Merops nubicus | reverse complement strand
GCAGGAAACTGGACTGCAATGAGCTTTGATTTATTTCTTGCTATACATGTATGAAGATACAATGATACTTGTGCTTAGAAAGAGACCTTTCAAGTCTTCAGGTTTTGCTTTCAGGTTATTAGGATAACAAAGATTAATATTTTAGCCAAGTGTAAGCTGCAAGCAGCATCTGTATTATAAAAAGTTCTGCAACTTATTCTTCAAAAACGCCAAGCTTCATAAGCTCTACTTAGTGAGCTTCTGTGCTTCTGGTATAAATTACCAACTCCAGTATTATTGCAAATCCAAATAGACTCCCTGATGATTACAGATTACAGTCACAAATCCAAAAGGTATAACACAATATACTTTTCTTAGCTAAATTAATTATTTTGGTTCTGGGCAACTCAATAGTAAGAACTGAACCACCAGCTGGCTAATACGTACAGTCAAAACATTTAGCAGCAGGTTTTTACATTAGTAACAGCAAGAATCCATTTCACGGAAGACAACAGAGAATAAATGATTCTCATTTTAAGAGTCCTTAAGGCTAAAGTGGTTTATCCTCCTTAAATGTTCTGACTAACTAGCTCCACATGATGTCATCAAGATTGATTTTATGTAGGTTGTTTCTGCTGCAGAAATACAGCAGAATTGTGTACAAGGCTGTGGGAAGTAGGTGAGACAGTAGAACAATTCATGTAAAACAAAATTGTCTAGTTTCATATTCAAGACTTACTAGTCTTAGTTCTCTTTAGAGTGTGAGGGAATCTCTTTTTTTCTAGTTGCTGCTGTTGTGACTGTAAGCTCAAAGGTGGAATGTACTAAACACCTTCCTACCCTCAGAAGTTTTCTTTTCCATCAGTCAATGTATAGGCCAGACTTTTTTTAGAGACTAATTTGCAAAGAAGTGGTGCCAACATTCTTCTGGAAAATGTGCAAAAGACAATATCTGGGAATGTGTGATGTTAGATATTCAGCTGGGCTAGCAAAGATATATGGTAGGCTGGGTTTTGGTTGGGCTTTTTGTTCCCCCCCTCCATAGGAAATACCTGATATACACAATTTATGAGTGCAAAAGAATTATTTGCCACTAAAAATCAACAGTGGTGAATATCAGCCTGTTCCTTACCTGTTAGTTGAGTGGTCGCCCAGCAGAGATCTTTTGAATATCTCATTGCAGGTGTCTCATTGCAGGAGCATATTTGGGTCCTGTCCTATCCTAATCAAGTTTCTAGTTTTCCTCTCATTTGAAAGCTGATTCAACAAATCGGAATAGATGAGGAGAGGATGTATCAGTTGAATACACAGTTAAGTTTTCTGTAAATGTTTAATGAAACTGAGAATTGATAGCTTTATAATGAAAATTTCAATTAAAATGAAATAGTTTGCGGAGAATTTGGGCATTTTAAAATGTTTCAAAAAGCATTTTAGAGAAATGACAGAGCACAAAATCTCATCTTTAAAAAAATAATCTCTATTTTCTTTCTGAGTCAACACAGTTTCATTGCCTGAAATTCACAAAATATTCTGGTTTAGGTGAACCCTATATTTTTCACAAAAGAAAGCTGCATCAAATGCATACATTTTTCCAGATTTAGACAGGGATATCAAGTAAGTGCATGCTGAACTAGTTTGCTGACTTGACAGGTCAATGTTTCATCTATCTCAGATATTGAATAGCAAAGTCAATTTTCCACATATTTGGGCAATAAGACATTGTGAAGGAAATTCAGAGTTTCATTGGGAAAGAAAAAAAAGACTTAAGATTAGTATTGTTGTTGCATGTAAAATACTTCCAAAAGTTGAAATAGAAGACAGGTAAGAACCAGAATAAGTTGGTTCAGAAAATCATACTAGAAAGAGGCTTAAAGCAAGAGAATAAGTTAGTATTTGGGGAAACAACATGCAAATAGATATTTGTCTACCCCAAACACTATGTGAACAACATTATTCTTTAAAAGTGAACTTACTGCCTTTTGCAGAATGGAAATTCAGGTCTGTTATTACCTATAAACACATGCAGTGTTGCCTGCAAAATTTTATTGTGGTCAAAAAGGAACATGCCTTTTATATTTGTACTGTACTCACAACATATTGACCACAAATATAAAAGAGTTGCTCCTTTCTTGACCATAATCTTATTAGTCTCATCAAATAATTATTGGTAGTCCAGGTCTAGAGAAAAGAACTCAATCATAGAAAAATGTCCCAATAGTAATAAAATGTAAAATATTACCCTCACACTCACAGTGTAGGTACATGTGCAACTGTACCTCTTTTCCCTGAGGTTGTGCTTGCCCTTTCTCTGCTCTTCCAGTTTTTATGGCCATCAACACTCATCTTCCTCCAGAAGGAGGCAGTAGAGGTGGTCAGCATCCCAGCTCTCTACTAGCAGGAGGCCACTGCTGATGGTGGGCAATTCTTCCTCCATATTTCTCAGTTTGCATGGGAGGATTTGCTTGCAGATTTTCTTAAATCTTCTGTTGAGTCTGTTTGCTTGTTCTTCCTTCATTAGTTTCCAAAATAAAGTTGTATGTGAGGCTCTACTCTGTTATCCTCCTACATCAGCACCTCTACAGCCTATGCTACCATCCTACAATTGCAGTGCTCTACATGGCATTTTTATTCTAGCCAGAGATATTTAATTTCATGCCTTTTTTTGCTTTAAAGTGATGCATATTGTTCATTAAATACAGAATCAGTACTCCTGTTACTGTTTAATTACACGAGTATTTGTGTATGTGTAAATCAAACTTGCTATAACTATTTCTGTGCCACCATAGAACTGCTCAGAGTTAAAGCTAGAAGAAGGTAAGGTAGAGCATCCTGGCTGTTGTAGCACTGCTGTTAGAGATAAACCAAAACAAGGTCCAGGCCAGAACTGCAATGCAGCATCAGATGGAATACACAGCACAATCACTTTGCTAAATAAAGAAACTTAATTTGTAATTGTAATCTAGTCCTTGCCTTACAGATAAACAAGTCAACAGGCTGTTGTCCAGCTTTGACTCCTGTGAAGAAGAAATTATCTTATTTTTGTATTTTTGCTGTCAGTACAGAGAAAGGGGAAAAAAATAGAAAACAGTTGTGCTAACAAAGGTCAAATTAGCAGGTACTAGAGAGACAGCTAAGAGCAGAGGTTGGAAAACATGCTTTCAGATATAGAGAGAGGTCTTTAGATCAAAGTTGTGAAGTCAGAGCATGGAGTTAGATTGTCTTAAGGAAAATTTGTAAGAATGAAAATTTTGTTCATTATCTTGCATAAATACTGGATATTTGTAATACAGTTTCTTTATCCTTCATATAATTAGACATAAGTCTGTAACATGATGAATATATCTTTGCTTCTTGATGTTATATGGCAAATACCAAGATAATCTGTATGGCTTTATATAGAAAGTAAAAAAATTGAAAAATATGAGATAGGAAAATAGAATGAAAAGGTATGGAGTGACTTTTAAAACTATCACAGGCTTGTAGAGAAAAGGTTTTTTCTAGGTTTAAGACAAAATGAAAAAAAGCAAAGATTTACTCAGTTTCAGATATGGGATTTTGGTTCTTTTTCCATTAACTAAACTTTTTCATTATTTAGGCTTCCATTAAAACAGTCTTAGTTTTGAGTAAGAGTAGGAGGAAGGCCTGGATTTAATACTGAAGAAAGAAATTTCACAAACTTACAAAGTTTACCGAGTAAAATCCCTTAAGCTCTTTCAAAGGGCCATAGTGTTGTAAACTCCAAGAAGTTTAAGCTTTCTCATAGTTTGACCTTTTGTTTGTATTTCTCCAGAGTGTTATCCCAATGTAGAAGAATAAAGAAAAACAAGTACCTCATGCAGTTTGACAAATGGAAGTGCAAAGTCTTCTGCCTGGGGAGGAAAACCACCAGGCAGCAGTACAGGCAGGAAGCTCTCTTTGCAGAAAGGCACCTGGAGGTAAAAGACATGGGCATACCGGGGCAATTCCAGTGAAGAGTTGTGAAGATGATGAAAGGGCTGGAGCATTGGAGATATGGGGAGAAGCTGAGAGAGCTGGGACTGTTTTGCCTGGAGCAGAGAAGGCTAGGGAGGGCACGGGGAAGGATCTTATCAAGGTGTACAAATACCTGAAGGGTGGAGCAAAGAGAATGGACAGGCTCAGGGACAGGACAAGAGGCAGTGGGCACAAACTGAAACACGGGATGTTCCCTCTGGACATCAGGAAACACTTTTTGACTGTAAGAGTAACTGAGCACTGGCACAGGTTGTCCAAAGAGGTTGTGGAGTCTCCTTCCTTAAAGATATTCAAAAGCTGTCTGAACACACTTCTGGGTGACCTGCTGTAGGTGGCCCTACTGGAGGAGGACATTTGGACTAATTGACCTCAAGAGGTCCCTTCAACCTCCAGCCATTCTCTGGTCTTGTGAAAAAAAAACCAAACATGAGAGTCAATCAAGTTCCTGGTGCTTTAATATTCATGATTTGCGCAACTACAAATTAAAGAATAATTGTCATAGAGAAGTACTTAGTTCCTCTCATCCAGGGCTTTATGGCAATCTGCAGAGCATTTTTTGATTTTAATTAGTGCTCTCTCTGCTCTTGTTTCCTTGCTGGGGGGAGTAAAGTTCTTAAGTTGTATACTGAAATAGTAATGAACAAAAAAAAATGTTTAAGGGGAACCCCTTCTTCTTACAATAAACTCTTGCAGTCACAGAACAGTAACTATAAAAGTAGATTCACTTTAAATACGTTGTGAGAATTTTTTTGTAAAGATACTTTGTGAGAACTTTAAAAGTGAAATACTATTATCTCCACAAGTAAAATTTGTTGCTACTTGTTTACAAATATGTTCTGTGATTGTGAAAGTAAGAAAAAAAGTTGCTGTGAGATACCTGAAATTCCAACTATAACTCTGTATAGATGGGAGATCTAATGATCTTTCAGGACTTAGAAGACTGAATTTGAATTTCATCAGCAGTTTCAATCTAGGCAAGCAACTTTGGAAAATGCAGTTGTGTGGATAGCAATGAAAATTGCTTAGCACTATTTTATAATACCATTGTCCGTTTTGTACTGTTGATTTCTGTATAGCTGGAATTTTTGTCTGAATGAAATAGCTGTTAATGGGTCAGAAGAAGCAAAGTCAGAAACTGAACTAGGTCCCTTCTATCACACTGTGAAGCAGAAGTATTCTCTTTCATCTTGTAATTTAAATTCTTGTGAGAAAAGTTCCATGGAAGTAAGAAATAGATACACTTCTATAGAAGTACAAAACAGGTACATTTAACTTTGGATGGCATTCAGCAAGAATGCTTTTCAGTGTGTCTTTCATGCTAATTTGCATTAGAAAAGCGTCTAAGTAGTTAACATATTTAAATAAGAACTTTGAAGAAAGGCTTTATATTCTCCATAAAAGATAGGTATTCAGCAGTGATTACTGAATTTTTTAATGCTTTGAGTGTTAAAGAGAATGTCTTTCAAGAAGAAAATCCATTTCTTCACATACATGCGTGAAGGTTTTTTATGGAGACACTATGATAAATGCTTGAGTTGGAGCTGATAATGTACAGAGACAATCAAAAGGTATAAAAATAATTTTTTTAAAAGCCCATGTAATTATGCAGCCTTGGTAGTATCTGGGGTTATATTTGTAGCTGTGTTTATTTGTGGAAATGTTGCTAAGAAACCACAAGTATTATGGATTTTAAAATTAAATTATTATTAATCTGAACAGTTTCTGAAAGAATCTCTCTGAGATACCAACTTGAATTTCAAAAAGATCAAGAGCATCACCCTACCAATGTATACGAAGTATCTGTGTTACAACAGCCATTTCAGATCTAAATGCTGTTTTGAAGAAAAGCTTGCACACTATGAGTAGATGATATACACGTGTTTGATTGTATCCTGTTGACCCCATTTTGATGGGACATTAACTTCCATTATGCAGTTCACTTGTATTTCACTTGATATGTCAACCACAGTCTATAGTAAAGACTCAAGGCTTCTCAGAGTGTTCAGATAATACAGTCAAGATTTGCTAGGAGATCAAGACCAAGTATTTGCTCTGAAGCACAAAGCAGAATGGTTTTAGTGTAAATAAAGTTGTGCAAGGAAGCATGAAATTGAGAGAGTTCTTGAAGCCTCTGGGAATGGAGGAAGCTAGTGCTTCTGCCACATTTTACACTCTTGGTTGGGTGATTTGTCTTCAAAATGGGGTGAAGTGGGATGAGAAATCAAGAAGTGCCCATTATGCAGACCCTTTAACTTCTTAGAAGGTTATAATGTTGGGAGCCAGTAAAACGCATGGCCAAGGGAGAAACTATTCTATCAGTAAAAGGTTATGGTGATTTGGAGCGAGTGTATCAAAAACTTCACAGCAGTCTAGTTTCAGCTGGTGGTTTGGGTTGATTTTTTTCTCATTTTTTTCTCCCCCTTTTTTTTGAGGGGGAGGTGTGGGTATGGTTTGGCTGATTATGGTTTGGTTTTTTTGTAATAGTTTAACTTTTATTACTAGCATAAGTCGTCACTGTTTTTATTGCTGCCTTGCTTTAATTCTTTAAGGCTGTTCAAAAGTAGTACTTATGGTTTCACAGAACTCTGAATAGGTTCCTTGCCTACTAGGCGTGTCACTGCAGCTCAGCTAGAGCATGCAAGAAAATTAATTAACCCACGTTTTCTGAAGGAAGCAATTTTAGAGTGTCTGAGCAAAATGGGTCTGTATAAAGTGATACAAAGTAGGAAGTGGGCAGGGTGGTAGTTGGAGAGAGCTCATCCAACTACAGATTTAATCTTAACAGATATTTACATTGAAGTCCTAATATCATGGATAACCACTGTTTGTAGATCAATTATTTTATAATAAATGGGAATTCTTGAGGCTCTGTTTCTTGTATTTTAATAAACTGACCTTGTATTCTTAGAGTAGTTTTGTTTGAAAGTACAAGCTAGAGAAAATACAAATTACATTGCTCGTGTTTTCTACAGACTCTCTCTCTTTGGTTTGGAACATCTGGCTTCTCAGCACTTAGCCAGGCATAATTACGGGGGATTTCTAAACTAAAGCTTCTGTGAAAAAGAAACTGTAGATGGCTTAGAGTACCTATATGTAGTTACTCAGTGTCATCTGCAGTGCCATGGGATACTGTTTTTGACCTCCAGCAGTCACTCAGAAAAGCACAGGCCTTGATATATCCCGTGGCAAAACGCCTCGTGTCTGGAGTATCCCAGAACATCCCAAGTAACACTACACTTCTTTTTTTTGGTACCTGAGCTGACACCAAAGTTACTTGGAGAAGGATACAGTTGCTTAAACATAGGTGCTTAATGTTATTCAAGGTGTATGGTACCATACATAAAAGGTAACTAGAAACTTATGTTTAGAGGACAGTATTCTTTGGGTTGCACTTAAACAAAAATGTTTAAATTTAGTTTTATATTATACAGGTGCTTGCAAGTGAGCCAAGTATCTAAATGCCTATCATGATCAATGGAGAGACAGTGAATACAGCCAGTGGAGTCTAACAACCTCTTGGTGTCAGTGCTTGATATCTCAGAAGGAAGGAGACACTGCTTAGGTAACTGAACCAAGATCAGGGATCAGGTCTCAAGGCCCTGACTGGATGAAGGACACCTTCTGGTCCCTGCACATAGGTGCTTCCTGCTGCTTGAGTCACTGTGGGCTTTCACAGAAGTTCTTCCAGGGCTGGCATATATGAGACAGCACTTCTGTCACTTCTGGAGTAGCAGCTGAAGGGCAGGCAGGATACCCTAGAGGATTTAAAATGGTGCTAGATACTTACATTCAGAAAAATTAATTAAAAGTTTAATCCCTGCTGATGATAGTGAGAGCAGAGGCACGCAAATAAGTGTAGATATCTCTACCTGAGAGTCTAATCTCATCCCTTATATCTGGTTTTTTTTTTCCATAGTGTAGTTGTCTGTGCCTTTTGAGATGCCTGCAGTATTCTGCCTGTCCCCTACCTGCAAGCCAGAAGGACATGAATCTCTCATAGATCTTGCATCACTTTGATCAGAATCATGCCAGTATCTCAGATAAAATAGGGCATGGCGAAAGGCCCTAGACACTTAAGGTTAGGCAACTGTGGAAAATCTTTAATATGTATCAATGAAGTGATAACACTTCAAGAGCTTCAGAATCTGAAGATGACCCTGAATTGAAGTATGATGGCAAGTAGTTTGTAAGTATAAGTTCATTTAGACCTCAGAGCATTTGGAAACAGGAGGGGAAAAAAATAAAATCAGTCTTACATATCTGTACATTAAAAAAAAAATAATGACAATTTTTAGAGGTGTTATCCTTTCAAAAATTAGATAAGCCAGGTACCCCTTAAGCAAGATTTACTCAGGTTTTCAGGATGAATGTAGGCATGCCATTTAATACATGTGCAATACATATTGTTGATGACTATGTAAAGAACCCAAAAGGAAAGAAGCTGCTCCTCATCGCAGAAGTGTTACTATTTTAAAAGTTGAATGATGATCTAGAATACTTAAAGAGGTCACTTCTGACTTCCAAGTGAGGAGTGGAAGGTCAGGTAATTGTTTTCTTGAGGTGTCCAATTCTGCCAGCTTCATTCTTGGCTGTATTTGGTGCATCACTCTCCATCAAAGCACTTAAGTGAAGACTTGAATCTCCCCTGGGAACACAGGAGCAATGAACTGTGACTTTCTTAATAGGTACTGAAAATAAAGAGCATTGATACTAGTAAGTTTTATAAAGAAGATAAAAGAATCTGTGTTTGTTCTAAACATTGACATCCATGCATACCTTTTAGTGCACATGCTGTCTTTTCATGTCTTTCCTGTACAGTGTGGCCTTCCTAGTAGCATTATCAGTGATACAGTGTCAGCTCACTGAGAATATAGTTCATTTTTGCTAGTCCAAGAGGTTAAGCAAACTGGCAAAGAGGTATTTTGGCTTTAAAAGTTGAAGTGTGGATAGGGCCTATGTGAAAGGAGAAAAAAAACCAATCAGATGTCAATATGCATCCAAATAGATCAGCCTATAAGGACACTGAATGCTCTGTAATGGTTCAGATGTCTACATCTTTTACTTTGCAAATAGTTGCTGCCATGAAGAACTGCCAAGATGCCAAGTCTCTGGCAGCATGAATTCTAACCTCAGATGCTCGTTCCCTTTTTCACTTTATGAAGTTGTTGACCATGGTCTATTACCCTCAGTAAGCCAAACAGTCCTGCCCTATCTCTAGCCCCTGCTGCTGCTTGGAAGAGTCTTTGATTTCATTACACTCCAGTGTAGAGCTACTGGAATTCTTTGTAAGCTGTTCATTACTCATCATTTCAAACTGCTGCCTATTACAGTGCAATTAACCTGGCACTATGACCCTTCTGTTCTCGGCAGTCTCTTGCCTTTGCCATATTTTTTGGCTTTGATTGATTTGCCAAGTGTTTTCCATGATCCCTGGTCCCTGTAAGTTTTGTTTCTTTGAGTCTGTCTTTGAGTTTTAGTGAACTGACTCTCTAGTAACCATTTGGACTTGTTATCTTTACAGTCTGTCCTTAAGTTTCTGGCACTCAGCATTTACCTTGGTGCAAAGGCTTGGTTCCTATCTGCACCTTCCTCCGTTACATAGGTAGGATGCAGTTATACAGAGCTGCTTATCTGTAGGTGACTTTAGGCTCTGACTGACTGACTTCCATAATCAGCCATAAACTGGAACAGAAAATTGCCTTGTTTACAAACCGTACTGCTGTCTTCAGGCAGAAGTATGATTTATAAAATGAGACCACAACTCCTATTCGTTACTAATAGCAAAGTTTTGGTTCTAAAAATGAGGCAAAATAAATGCTTTATTTGACTACAGAGGGACTAAAATAAATCCACAGTGCTTGGCTCTGATCTGATAATTTTCTGGGTTTTTCATTTTGTTTTGTTTTGATTCCTCTAAATTGGCTCAGTTTAATACTGAATTAATGTGCTGTCTCTCCCTCGGTCCTAATTTCTGCATCAGAAATTCTGCTTCTAATGCCACACATCATTGTATTTCCAAACTACTGCTGTTCTGGGCGATATGATTTGATACCATGTGTGAAGGACTTGGATCAAAGTAGACTTTTATTTATACAAGGCAGGGAGACTGTATCCAGTGAGACTCAGAGGCTTATCCTTACTCATTTATTTTTAGTTAAATAATTTTACTTTGATACGCATTCTTTGAGACCCCTTATTCTTAAGTGGAAATTTAATAAACCATGCCTAAGTAACTTGCAGTATGTGTGTGTGCGTGTGTATATATATATTTTCTGCTTTTTCTTTATCTGTAATGCTCAGGAGTAACCTATAGCCCAGCTACTTATGGCTGTAGTCTCACTGTTTGGAGACTTCTGCCACATTGCTTTGAAGACACTGATTCCTCTGTCTGCTGGTTTTCTGTTACAAGGATTCTCAGGAAGTATAAGTGTTGATTATACTTAACCTTCTTGATCTTTTTCACAGTAGGGAATGATTAAAGAGTACGTGAGCACCACGAGATGTCAAAAACTTGTAACCCCTTCCAGTTTTAACTCTGTGGTAACACAACAGAGGTGTTGCTGAAGAAGGACTGGGGGTCCTCTTCAAGCTCTGTGTTGTTCCATAGCTTACCTACACTCGAACACATGGGTGTCAGAATTATAAGTCCATGGACATATCTACTGTAAGCTGTAATGAACTTCAAAATGTCATCTCTGGTATTTTGCAATTGTTTTTTTTTTTTTTTTTTTGCTTCAAATAGCATGTTTAAAGTGATGCAACCTGAATTGCTTGCAAGGTAGGGAGACACAGATGGCCGTGAATTGATCTTGTTAGAGTTTGTTAAAATAAAATGACAGATGTACCTCAGAAATTGAATACAGGTGCTGCAAAGAGAAAGTTATTACTTTGTATCTGACTTTGTCTGGAGACAGCTGGTGCTAAACTTTTTTTCATTTTTTTTTATAATGGAGTTTCAAGTATTTTATTTGTTCTCTACAGGTATGTCACTTTCAAAACATAGTTAAATGCCTCTGAAGATCACTACCGACCGTAATAAATAAAGACTTGATTCTCAGAGTTGCTAAGTATTCACAACTCCCAGTGATTTCAGTATCTCTTTTCAAACTGAGGCCCTCATTCAAACAAATAAAACAGAAGCATTTTGTTTCAAGTATTTTCCTGTATTTGCAACTGATTCCAGGCTAATCAATAGAAACATAATTAGGTATAATGCTTATATATTCTGCAAAGGAAATGATTTTTGATACATCAAAATACTGAAAATTAGATAGTTCTGTACTTCCTGCATGGTATTTATGTCATATCTTCAACTCCCGTTTACTTTTTACATGGCTAATTGCAGAGTTATTGCTTATATTATTAAATCAATCCAGGAAGATTCTGTGGGGTAATGTGTCCGTATAACCACAATTTACAAATCTGGAAAAAAAAAATAATATTAGTCTCTTCCATTAGATAGACAGAGCTGAAGAGAAACAGGGCACTAAAACACGTTGTTTAGATGTGGACCAGGTAGAGAAAAGTAAAGAATTAGCTACTGAGTAGGAACAGTTGTGTATGGTTTCATTCTGCCAATCACTAAAGCAATTTGAGAGAAAAGGGTGGTTGGCAGTTGGTGAAAGAAGGGGATGTTAATAAAGCAGAGGTGGGAAGATCATTATTCTGCACAGAGCTGACAGAAGCAGGTGGTGAATGCCTACGAAACGTTCAGGGATGGTTGGCAGGGTGTCACTGGGAAAAATGGGATGTGCAATATCTTTATTCAGTCCATAACTTTTACTGTCCAGTATAATAATGGGTTTTAGTTTCCAGGCTCATATGTTGAAGCTATTTTATAGGTCCCAGTTGAGGCGTGGGACAAAGAAGAACAGTGATGGAGAGACTGTTCTGATAAAAATGGTTTCCCCCAACAACTGGATATTTCTGTCCTCTGCCACTTGGCTTTTCTTTTTGAGATGCAGTGTCCGTTTGGTTTCAACTATAGGGCTTCTACAAGGACATTCTGTGACTGAAGTGTATGGCAGCGTGGGATGAACAGCTACAGGGCATACATGCCTTTTGATGACTCTGTTGCCCAACCAATTAACCATGGTATCTTAGGAGATAAATTGAAAAGTTTTACTCTGTAATGGTCTCATGCCACTGATGTCTGTTGGTTTTGGGGAATTCTCCCTTTAATAGTGGTAAGTGAAGTTAGAAGATGCTTTCTAGACTAGAGTGCCGGGGAATTTTCTTCTGATATATGACCTTCTTTTCTCTATAAATTGCAGCAGGTTAATTGCTATTTTTAAAAATAGATTTCAGAGTAGAATGATATGTAACACTAAAAATGCTCAGTTAAGCAAGCTTGGAAGGTCTTTTTCATGGCAGGGATCAGTAATGTAATAAGAATATGTAGAATTCATGTATAATTCAGATCTGTTCTAAGATATAATCCTGTTTTGCCAGAGGAATACTGAGTGGAGGTCATCTTTCAGTTAAGCTAGCATTCTCCTCAAATCAAATGTTCTTATGTTTGAGAACTTAACTGTATGCCACTTTTTCTTTGTTTTGTCTGGGTGGTTGCTGGCAATCCATAATATTCTGACAAAGGCTTACAGGCATTTAGCTGGGCATTGAATTTAAGAAACACATACTTAATGTGAAGCACCTTAAAATGAAAGCATCTGAAAAGATCAGCCCTCTTGAAACATAACAGCTTGGTCATAATTTACCAAAAATTACTTTAGAAATTAACATATAGAAATGAAGTGTGAAGTTCTTTCATGATTCATTTTTGCTTATATTTTATCATTTGGTAGAAATCGACATCAGTTGTATTAAAAAATTAAATATCCTTTGTGTGAACTGCTAGAAATTTTTAAATAAGTAGGAAAAATATATTCTGATGTACTGATATATTTCTGATAATTATGCCAGCAGCTCTGGGCAAAATCATAATTTGTGAATAGTCTTGTGAATCACTGGGTATTTTGACTGGAATAAGCAGAACTCTGAAGCACCAGTAGTGCAATGCTTATATTCATTTAGGCCCTTATTTAGATATAAAGGCCCTGGAAAATATTTTAAATTTTTACCTAGATTTTGCATAAGTGATACAGATAAAGAAATATTAGGATGGGAGGGTGCTTATCAGATGCTTTTTTTTTTTTTTTAAATCACAGTGATGAATTGGTTGTATCCAAAATCTGTAATTGTTAGGCATAAATACATGGCTTGTGACTTATTTAATTTAACTGTACTTTTTCATGCTGATTCGTACTTTTTTATGCTGGGAACAATATTTCAAACTAGAACTACAGAAAAGACTTTGCTTTTAAGCCTATCACATTAGTCCCTCTGAATATTGTTGGTTGCTTTTTGAAGTGGTAGCATAAAATCTGTTTCCTGTAACGATCATAAGTAAAAAGAGTGAAACTGATTTCTCAGCAGTGTCACACTGTACTTAGTATGTGTTTGATTACACTGTATCAGTAGCTGAAGACTTGCTCTGCTTCTGACTTGCCACGATGTTTCCCATTGGCTACAACTGTTCGAAAGGTTTTAGGGGAACGAATGAGCATATTAATGCCAAAAGCATGAGGAATAGCTTAATTGTTAAAAAAATAATAACAACCCCATCACACATTGGAACCCTAAAATGACCAAAATTAACCTTTTCAGTGTGCCAGATCTGATGGATACAAATCCATCTCCATCTATCTGATGAAGGTGGAAATGAAGAGAGACAATGCAGTGTTCAGGAGTGGCTGAGTGAGTGAGGAGCTGCAAGGTGAGCTCTAGGAGGTTACGCTGAGATGCACACTCAGTAACTAGCAGCCAGGACACTTCAGGCACTGGGTCATTGTAAACGATGAAAGTGGTAATAAAGGCCTGATACAGGCCTTTGAAATGATAATGATAATAATCCTTTAAACGTGATAGATAAATGGCTAGGGAAAAGGCAGGACTGCATTAAAAAGTACCTTGTGTTTCTGAGTTTGTTCACTGCATTCTTAGGTATATCTGTGATGGCTGGGTAAAATTTTCAGCAGCTGAACTGAAAGTCAACAGCACTGATGTAGTCATTCTTGTCCCAGGAAAGCTTAAGTGATTGCACAGGTATCACACCTTCCTTTCCTCCTTGTGTATTCTAACACAAATGTGGGTTTAGCATTGCATTCTTGCCTCATGAAGTGCATTAAAAAATAAGAGAGTCCTACACTGCAATAGAGTTGTCCATAGCACTGAGTTTACACCAATATCTTGTGCAATTTTTCTAGCTGGGAAAGTCCTTTAAGTTCCATAACAGCTGAGGGACTCCTGAAATTGTGGCTTCAGAACTCCCAGAATACATAAAGCTTGATCCAGAGTCTTCTGGATTTACTGGAAGCCTGTTGATTTACATGTAATTCCCATCTGACTCCTATGCAATGATGAGCCCCTGTGTAACAGAATTGGAACAAGCAGTTATCTATAATTTCTGCCACTGTAATGACTGTTGGCATGCTCAGCTTCATTGCAAGGGAAAACTGCTTGGGTAGAGAGATTTGAGAAAACCAGGTTGATCTACTCAGGTAATGGCAAGGAGAATTAGTCTTTAATGTTACTCTTTCCTTCTTTAAATCATCAAGAATAACTTGCCATCTATTGTTCTGGCTTTCTAGAGTATTACACCATGACCATATTGTCAAAACACTTTTTATATACAGTTCCAGACATAGACTATTGGCAAATCTGCGTTGCTGCTGTGGAATATGAAGATTACTTTGGAGGCAAATATGTTTTCAGTCATAATTTTCAAAGTGGTTTTGGTTTTTTTTGTTTGTTTGTTTGTTTTTTTACCATTTTTTTCCTTTGCTCTGTTATGCAGAGCCAGAAAATCTTTTTTGGTCCCTTCATATTTCATTACCTGTGACAGAGTGTGCCTTGGGAAGCTCTGCATCACTGCAGGTAATTTCATCAGTGTCGAAATGGATGTTAGCCAGTGGCCTTGACACTGCAAGTTAGTCTTTTATGAAAGATATAAACAGACAACAATAAGGCATAGGGTGGTATCTTTAGACTAGGCTGTGGAGAACTCAGATGTCAAAAGCATACAGCATTCTCTTTAGTGTTTTTCAGATTTTCTTGGAGGTTTTACATTTGCAACAAAACACGTACACTGAAAAATCAAAGCAGCAGTGTTAATTTCCAAACAATTGTTGAATTTACATTTTGGAATCTCTCTTTCTCTCCTCTTACTTGAATGTAATAAAATGCCATAAAGTCTGATAGTCACCCACACATACTAATATATGATGTTTCTATGAAATAAGCCCACAGATTTTAAAGTGATGACTTTTAGCTCCTGGAAGTGCTGTGTAGTAATCACACAAACACAGTGTTCTATTTGTACAGTAAAAAAGTTAACTTAGTAGATGGAATGTGGCAATGCTGAAAAAAATTCTGAATCTTTAAAATATTCAAACTGAAATATTGTTAGAGATTACTCAGTTTATGTCATTAATACACAGTAAAAAAAAAAAAAAAAAAAAACAACTTCTAAAACTGAGAAGTTTGCAATGTATTTATGATGTATTTTGTAATAAAAATAAGTCCCAAATGTGTCTTATTATGTAAGATTTCAAAATATATTCAAGAATAATCTGGGTTTTTGCATGTACTGATAATTCTTGGATAAACAAACAAGTGATCTCAAATTGTAAATGTCAAAATTGTCATTTTGTTTTTGACAAAATGTCAAAGTTTTTTTTCTACACTTGAGTAATTTTGTTCCATTTATAGAGCTGTTTTTCCATCATAATTTCCACAACGTCCATTAATGACAAATTATCTAGGTGTGTGAATAAGGAGTTATGCAAGTTGATCTGGTTAAAGGCTGAAATTTGAACATTTGAACATTTAAAAAAAAAAAAAAAACCAACAAAAAAACAGCTTCAGAGCTGGAAGTTAGTTTGCTTCTTTATAGGAATCAGTAAATAAGGGGGTGCATCCCTACCTGGTTAGGGCTCTGGATGCAGAAAAAATGGGTCCAGGTTGGTTCAGGATAAGATTTTGTTTAAAGAAAAGATGCAGATTTTTGGTCTCCAGACTAGATTCTGTTTGCATAAGTTAACATTATATCAAGGACTGTCTGAGATTTAAAATAATAATTGTAAACTAACAAATAATAGAAAAGCAGTCCAGACAGAATCTGTATTATTTACAGAATTGGCTTCCAGAGAGACTTCAGAAGGTGAGACAGGATTGTGTCTGAAGGGGCACTTCTTCCAAAGTATCACCTTTTCCTTCTGCTCTCTTACTTTATGTATTTTCCAACTTGGTTTATCTACTTTAAAAGAATTTTCTTTTTATCATTTTTGATTACAAGGCTAACTCTAATTTAGGGTCTCTATTTTTGACAAGTTAATAATCCTCCACCTGTTAGAACTATTAATGTTAGATTAGTTGGTTGCTATGGAAAAATTGTCTACAGCCTGTCAAGGCTAAAAGAGTGTTATGTATGTCCCCATTCTTTATCTGAACAGATCCCTTCTTTGTATTCATTACCCATAGCACTCCAGAGCACTTTGGGAAGAATGCTGAGGTCCTGTATTTGAATCTTGGTTTTAATTATTTACCCAGTAATTCTCTGGTCCCCTGTTACACATTCATGCACATCTATCCTATACTTTTTGTTATGAATGTAACATAATCTTTAGATATTTATGTCAATGTTAAGTGCATCACTATCCAGTGATGATCGTCTCTTGTAAAAAGGCTTTTTTGTTCTGATGGTCACAGAAGCAGCAAGAGAGCTTTAAAATGTGCCAAATCATTTTTAAAAGCAAAATATGGTTGTGGTTAGTTCTTCCAACAATGTGACTCATACCAGACGTGTGCAAGGACGTGACAAGGCACACTAAGACCCAAATCAAACTCATCCGTTGAGCAATGGAGCCTCTTGTCTGACAGACATGTGGCATCAGTGAGCAGAGAGGTTTTGTGTAATCAAGCTGTTGCTGGGGCAGTCTTTTCTTTGTGAGGAAAAAAAAAAAAAAAAAGACAAGATGTTTTCATAAATCTTTCTTCTTTGAAATTAGTTTCTAATGCACGCAGAGGCATATTACCTTTTAATATGTAGTATGTATTCATTTGCAGCCTGTTTGGTGGTTTTCTGGGTGAAAGACATGAAATTAAATCCATCTGTGTGAGTTAGTATAACAAGATCAAGCATATACTAAAACTAATTAACAACAATTAAAAATAAGAACAAGAGAAGAAGAAAAATGAATCATTCCAAACTGTATGGAGGCATGTGGACATTTACCTCAATATGAGTTGTCCACTTTGGACAATATATTGCTGACACCATGTAAACCAGAAATCATTCTACCTTCATATAAAGAGTTCTAGGCTCATGAAGAGACAGCTGTCAAAGAATGTTTCTCTTTCAAACCCTCTTCTTTTTTTGCATTTCTTATATTGAGCTCTTTTCATTGTTGCAGTTTATCCTTGTGGCACATTTATGTGTGACAATAACAGGCTCTTCTTTCAGCTACTGGGATTATATACTATGATTATAATTTATATATATTGTAATGATGGAAAGAAAGATACAGCAAAACAGTGTGTTTAGAAAGAATAGGAAACATGCATGGACTTTTGTTTTTAACTTCTCTAAGGATATATAGGTTTCAGCAGCAAAAATGGAAACACTTCTTTATGTTTTTAAACACAAATTCAGGGAAAAAAAAAAAAACACAACAAAAAAACCCCACACCACCACAAACCAAAACAACAAACAAACCAAAAAAAACCCACCCCAGACTTGAATACAGAGATTAATCTGTGCAGCCTTGACACATCCAAAGCATAGCTGTGTAAATCTCAGCAGGTTCCCTAGGCTTCTTTTAAAGTCAGCAGAGATAAGCATTCCAGAAAGTAATTCATCTTACTCTTTTTAGATGTCTTTCTTAGCATGAGATTAATTTCCCTTCATGAATTGTGAAAGGAGCCTAGAATGACTAGTTGGGACTTAAATGCCCAGTCTAGAGATGCCTAAACTAGGGCTAACTAGTGTGTCTAATAATTTAAAACAGAAAGCACTGTTAGACCACTTAGTCTGAATTTCTACATATTTCACTTCCGTTTTCAGCAACTTCATTTCATTTTCCAGCAACTTCAGCTTAAGTTGACATGAAGCTGAGCTGATATTGTCAGCTTTAGCTCACCTATTGCAGAGGCTCTGGTCATCAAGTACCAGCCTGAATTCCAAAACCTGTATTGGAACCCCTCACTGCAAGAAAGGGGCTGGGTGAGCTCTCAACCTTCTATTTCTCTGTCTCTATGCCGATAGAATTCGTGACAAATTCTGTCTCCTCTACAAGGGAACTGAGTTTTATGATTGTAGATGATGAATACAGAGAATTATTCCATTCCAGCTGCTAAGACCTTGTTTCATACTAGCTGATTGTCCTGCCTACCTCTGGCATGGTTCCAGACTTGAAATAATTGTTGCAAATCATTGCTCTGCTTCAAACAGCATTCAGTTCATTTCATATGCAGTAACTTTGTTCCCTCCCAGGCAATAACTTTCAATATCCTCTCAAAACATAATCTCCATGTATTAGGTGTGAAAAAGTCCTTCTGAATGCTATGGTTTCCAATCTATTTTTGAGAATCTGGTGCTTTCTATGTCTTAAGTTTCATTTTCCCACCTTCAAAATATTGCCATATTGAGACTCAGTTAATACCAAATGCAGCAGCTGAAATCCTGTCTGATTCCAGTCTGCCTCATTACATTACATCTCTTTACTAGCTTTCTATAAAATTTCTTATAGGCTTAAAAGTGGCTATTTTTTGTCCCCTTACAAGTGCTTCTACAATAGTGGTCCGGTATGCTGTGGCTCTCTGACAACCTTTTATCATGTCATCAGTTCTTCATCTAGGCATTTGTGCATCAGACTGTTGTTTGAAGTGTCCTCATTATCAGCTGGATTCAGTCTTTAGCAGCTTGTCGTTCTGACTGGAGAGTTACCCTATGATCCAGCTTCAGCAAACTGACACCATCCTGTCTTTCAAATCCACATTTAAGGGACACAGGTATGCTGGAGATTTTTAATGAGTTTTTAGCCTGACAAGCACACAGTGTCTTCTGTAAGGAGAGCCCTTGATGTCTGTGATTTCAGTACTGAGAACATCTAGGATTTAATTTATGATGTAATAGTATTCACCAGAGGAAATCACATGCCATGGTTTGGGTTGGTTCTTAAGACGTGTTCAGTTTCAGTGAATCTCTGACTGCCTGGTTACTGAGATGTGGGGTGTTTAAAAGATTGACTGTTCATCTCATGTTATTGTCTCAAAATATAGGATAAGTTAAAATATGCAACAGTTGCAATACATCTGGAAGTATTTCTCAGCTTGACAGTTAACAAGCTTCCTATGCCTGAATTTTTTTTTTTCCTCATTGTTTGTCATGTTTTCATACTGACCTGCAAGTACGGCAGAAAGCATTTTTTTTGCTGTCAAACTAAATTCAGTCAATTTCTGACTCCTCAAACCAGAGTTTCACCACCTGAATGCCTAAGGGACACAAGCTGCTTGTAGATATTTATGCAAATCTCAAACAGTGTGCTCTTGCTTTGCATAACTGGGATTTCCATACCCTTGTTTAGCCACCGCCGCCTCCTCTGGCTTGCTCACCTTCCACAGAGCAGCTTAATCTTTCCCAGCCTCATCAACCATCCCTAGCACATGTATACAAAGTAATACATTGATGTTTACGGCCCTTTCACCCCTGGATGCTATCCTGCTTGATAAATATCAGCAACTAAACACATTTGGAGTCACGAGGTTCTCCAGGGCTTCAGGTTTCTGCCAGACTCTTAGCACTGCAGATATTTATGGACACAAGAGGGAAACATTTAATGAAGAAAACAACATCCTCTTCAACTTTTGCCATATCTTAATGTTAGTTACTTTTTTTTTTTTTT
>NW_008632890.1:0-13101 GCF_000691845.1 Merops nubicus | reverse complement strand
TCTTTCCCTTTTACTTAAGCTCTGGTCTATTTATTCTGAGATAAAATAAGAATTATATCTCTTGATCACTAGTCACGTTAGCAACCTGTGCTGCTCTGGGAAAGGAGATTTCCCTTGGCACATGGAAGTAAGAGGCTCTCAGCTGGGGCTGCAGCCTGCCCTTCCCACAGGAGTGACTGGGGCACCTGTGGGAAAAGCAGATGCATGGTTATGGAGAAGAAACAAGGACCTGAACATGACTAAATGAGAAACACAGAAGTTTGAATCCACCAGGGCTGTATACCTTCAGAAGTCTAAGAAGTCCAAACAGCCACATGTACAGCAGAACCACAAATATGGTCGTTGGTCTGGTTCTTATTTAGCAGGAATACAAATACCTGGTAAAAATAGAAAATTTGTTTCTTTTCTTTAACGCAGTAGTTCCCTGTTTCTACCAATCAGTGTGTTTTGACTTTCTAGTTTCATACATTTGCTATTTATGTACTATTCATTCAGAAAACAATGTGCTTCGTACTAACCAATGGGAATGACAACACTAAAATATACTCCCCTATGATTCAGTGAGATTTGCTTATGTTCATAGCTAGCCACTATAAATGTATACATGAGAGTACAGGTGTGTATATACTTTGTGTTATATTTGTGTTTTACATGTTGAAATCAGAGCACTTGGAGGCTTTAACCCAATGCCTCATTCTTTCAGGCTGCATTGAAAGCAAACGTTGTCTGTAGGATGCCTGATTCATTTGATTCTGGTTTGAAGCTGTGTAACACCAGAGATGGAACCCATGGCAGTGAAATAGGGTGATACCGTCATTAATGCAGCCATGTTAAAAGTACTGTCTTTACAAGTGGGAAAACGAGACAAGTTTTATGGAATGAATGCCCTTTTCCCATTCTTAAATTGGATCAGCAGATTTTAAAGTTGAATTCCCTTGTTTGGAACAATTGCTCAGACATCTATCAGTTAGACTGCCTGTGGTAGGAAGAGGTAGCCTGTGGAGCAGAGATCCACAAAAGGAGAAAGTGAGAGGTGATCAACTAGTTATCTCCTAGAAGAAAGAGAGAGACAAAGTTTTAAAGCATGGCAGAATCTGGAGGGAAGGAAAAGGAAATTCCTGGAACATATACCTTTATTTCATAGAATCAGAATTGTTTCAGCTGGAAAAGACCTTTAAGATCATTGAGTCCAACCATTAACCTAATGCTACCAAGTGCACTGCTAAAGCATGTCCCTAAGCACCACATCTACACATCTTTCAAATACCTCCAGGGGGGGTGACTAACACCTCCCTGGGAAGCCTGTCCCAATGCTTGATAATCATTTATCAAGGATTTTGGTGAAGAAAATTTTTCCTAATATTCAGTTTAAACCTCCTCTAGTGCAACTTGAACTTTATATTAAAAAATATATCTCCCATCTAGTGCATTAAATACTCCTGTAACTGTGTATCTTTCTGGATACACCATGAAGAATGTAGGGTCAGGTCTGCAGAATTGTTGTGTTTCCAATTATAAATGAAATCAGTTAAGACTCCTCTGAATGAGGACAATGTTATAAATTAGTGTGTGAAGAAGTCAAGTCTCAAATGATCAAAACAGCATACCCAAAATTAGTAGGCATCTTAGCACAACTGTGATTAATTTCCAAACTGAAAAATCACTGTACTAAATTGAATTTTAGGGATTTGTATTTATGAAGCATTTATTCTCTATAGCAAAACCACCATGGAAACAGTGATGAAGAAAATAATTTTGCTTTCATTACAAGGTTTGAATGATGCCTGCTAAACAAGGCATGGGGTCAAACACTGGATAAGGTAACCAACAGAAAATACCACCCTGAGTAACAGTAAACACAACGAGAAACTTTGAGGAAGAAATATAATGAGTCACATATATATTATGACAAATGTGTCAGTGAGGCTATAAAGTTGCATATGCATAGGCAATTTTTCTGACAAACTTCTGAGTGCTTGAATAGGGAACCATGACATTCTGCTCACAGAGGGGTGTGCGTACTCCAGTTTAATGGAATTCTGCATATTTCTAACTTCTTAGAAAACAATCTGTTATCTCCAGCATTTTTGTGCTCAGTGCCACAAATGGCTTCAGCTTCAGGCAGTGGAGTAACAAGGAACAGTGGTAGACTCTGCATCATCCATGTACCAGCTGCTGTGGGTAATGCAACATAAGGAATCCAAAGTATGAAAATGTTAAGGACCTTTGAAGTTCAGTTACGATTTACTTAAGGAAATACACCTTAGTGATTAGAGGCACTTCTGCCTATATAACATCAACTAATCTGATCCTCTGATTCTATAAGCCTGCATATCTTTTTTCTCTATGATAACTCCTATTTCTCATGATTCTGCAGAATATTCAGGCAATTGCCTCTACTCTCATTTGCATTTATGCCAGGGAGTTACAATAAATAATTTTAGATTAATAGATGAGCTCCCAGCCATAGCCAGTCCTCTCATCATGGAACACAAACAGGTTGGTCAGACACAACTCACCCCTGGTGATCACAAGCTGACTGTTCCCAGATCCCTGCTTGTCTCTCATGTACTTAGAAATGGCTTCCAGGAGGATTTGTTCCATAACCTTCCTGAGTACTGGATGACACTAACCAGCCTGTAGTTTCCTCCATCTTCATTGCTCTTTTGAAAGCTAGGTGTGACACTTTCTGCCCTGTGGATACTGCTTCACACCCACATATAGAGACACCTGAGAGCAAGCCTGGACAATGGAAACTTATTCTCCTAAGTCCTTGAGTATCTTGACCTTTTCCATGTCTTTCATCATGAGTTTTCTTGCTTCCCTGAGCTGTGGACCTCCACTTCCCTTAGTTGCCAAAATACATACAGAAACTCTTTTTGTTGCCTTTCACCTCCCTAGTTTGTTTCAACTCCAGCTGAGCTCTGCCTTTCTTAACAGGATCCTTTCATGCTTGGGTAGTACCCTTGTATTCTTCTTATGTAGCCTATCCCCACTTCCACCTTCTCTATGCTTTCTTTTTACTTTTGTACTTGTTCAAGTGTTCACTGCCCATCCATACTGTCCTTCTGCCTTGCTTGCTTGACTTTCTGCAAATTGGAATGGACCATTTTTGTGCTCTGAAGATGCTGTACTTGAAGATGAATGAGCTATCCTGAGCCCTTGCTCAGATCCCTGAGCAAGACAAATTCTTTTGAAGTTCAGTATTGTAATTATTTGTCTTGGTAACTCCTGCGAGCATTTCAAGCTCCACAATCTGATGATGGTTACTGCAGTCAAGGCTACCCTTAGCCACCCCATTTCAAAACACTGCTTGCTTACTTTTGAGTAGCAATTCCAACAGACCATCTTCCCTGTCAGGTTGTCCATCATCTGTGTCAGGAAACTGTCATCAGTGCACTTCAAGAGTCTCAAGGGTTTATTTAATGTGCACAATGATTCGATTCGGTTCAGTTTGATTGAGAGCTATTTGCCCTTCCAGAAAACATAAGAGTTATGTACCATTAGTGCTGGGGTCTGTTATGAAGCTTCCTCCATTTTTCTAAAGAAAGTTCCACCTGTTTCCTCTGCTCAGTCAGGTGGTCTGTAACAGAAGCATACCCTAGTGTCAGTTGTATCAATCTATCCTCCAGTCCTTACATGTAAGCTCTGAACTGGTCCATCACCAGTCCCAAGGCCAAGCTCTAAGCATTCAGCACACTCCTTTGCACAGAGCTCACCTCTCCTCCTCACTCTCCAAGCTGGTCTTTCCTCAACAGCCAACATCCACTCATTGCATCTCCCATCCACTGGTGCAAGCTCCCCTACCACACCGCCTTGCTGCGTGTGGGATCATTTCATTAGTAATTCCAAGAAGTAACACAGCCTTTTTTAGATCACTTCTGCAACTCAGTGGCTGTTAGGGTAGCCACTGGATGCAGTCATTCCTTTTATGAAATCCTGTAGTGAAAAAGTTATAATACTCTAGGTAGTCAGCAGCTGTTTTGGAAAGCCACAGAGCAATGAGGACAGGACCTTAGTCTCTTAGCTTTTAAGTTGGTCAACAGTATAGGATTAAAGATTTGATCTTTATTACAAATAAGAATGCACTTAATGGTAATTGAAAGCCACTTTCTAAATAAATAAATATTCAGTCTTCATATTTCATTTAAAAAATCTCTAATGAATTAGCATATTGCTAACAAGACAGAGGACTAGCTGTAAATACTGGACCTCTGGGGTGTCAAAAACCCACCCAACAAGGAATTTAACATATATGATTTAAACTGTCAGATTATTGCTGTTATAAATGGTGTTGAGTAGTAGCTACTTTATATGCAGTTTGCATGTATACATTCGTTCATTTTATTTCAAAATAGAGGATCTATCAGTTAAAGCAAACAGTATATTGTAACATGTTGTGAAGGCTGATAATAGCAAGCTTCTCATATTATATATACTAAAACTTTCGTAATATCACATAGTACTATGCAAAGCTGTGGGCAGAGGAAAATCAGAGGAGATAAGATCAAAGATAAATTTGGCTCATCTGATAACTTATGTGTATTTTGGGGCTGTATGATATAAATTTAGGATGTCCTGTATGAATATTTAACCATTATGAAAAATAATGTTGTAAGGTTGCCAGAATTCATCCGAGTAGACACAGCAAGTAGGGGTGGAGAAAAAAAAAAGAGAAAAAAAAAAGAAAAAAACCCTTAATATCTTTGTGATAAGATGAGATAAAGAGGTAATAGCTATGTCAACATTTTCATGACCATTCTGTTAACTTAGGCTTAGTAATATGGTGGTTGATTAAAGCATATAAGAAAGTACAGAGGAAGAAAATTAAGACAGAGTAAAAGCTATGTTCTGAATTCCATGTCATTGTGGCAATGTCATCCTGTTCTTGTTAACAAGAACAGTGTGTATCTGGGACAGGGCATAAAATAATTCTGAAGACTATAATGGCATGCATCTACCCGGTCATCATATATAGCAGTATTCTTTTATCACTATCACAAATGCCTTCATCTTGGACAGCCAATGAAGATAGATTGGATTACAATGCAGTTTAGATCTCCGAAGCATCATACATTTTTATCATAGTTTTAGCATTGTTCCTAATGTCATCAGTTCTCAGATGGAGCAGAATATCAACATAAAGACTGGCGCGCTGCCAGGATATGATCTGTTATACCGTGTAGAAAAAAAGCATTGTGCCTTTACCTTGATGTGGTGCTCTTAGAAGAAACAGTTGAAAGGTGATGCATTGTTCAGAAATGATCCTTTATTTTTCATTCTTTCATACTTCCTCTTTTAAAGAAATAGTTAATGTGTACTCAAAGCAGTATTAGAAATTCTTAAGTAATTTTAAAGCTACTGGTGATCCTACAGGTTATGTTGTCTCTACGTATTTCACACCTCTTATTAACCAAAATTAGATACTTCATTGTGTTAATTCTGCTCAAACACCTAGTAGATTAAATTCTCAATCTGAAGTCCTGATCTTTGACTCCTGATTATGGGATGTATTAGAATGTTTTTGTTACTATTTATGTCTTGGAACACTGGACATTTTATTTTACATAATATTTTGTACTATCCAATCATTCTGGAAGATATTTTCTTATTTTCCTTTTTAATCCCTGAAACCATTTCTCTTTCTCCCCTCAGTGCAGGACATAAATATAGATTCATAATTCTTTTGTTTAGGTTGTTTATGGGAGGATGAAGATGTACTCCATTAAGTCTCTTCCCACACCTTTTAAATCCAAATTGTATCTCTTTTACAAGATATAAGCAGGGAATTTCATAATGCATTTGTTTATTTAATCTGTGTGCTGGACTACATCCCCTATATGTTGAAATATGTCACAATACAATCAAACAGAAACAGAATTTAATTCAGAGAATTATCAAATGTATCAGGTTGCCTAAAGTAATTTTTCAAATCTTCATCATACTTGAGTTACATCTTCTGCAATGATACACTCTTGATTCAAGGAATATTATAAAGACAGAAGGTAACCAACAGGACTAAGATAGCTGGAGGAAATATTGCATCAAAATGTAAAAAAATAAAATAAAATTAGTAACTGTTAGGCTACAAATCCACTTTAAAATCAACTGTTAAGTCTTCCATTAGCAAGGCAACATATGAACATTATTTAGGAGCAGCTTAACTGACTCTACAACTGAGGCAAGAGAGTTGTCTCTAGAAAGGAGTAGAGAGGTGCTGCTAACAGAAGGTGTGTAAAGCTGAGTGAAAAGAGAAGTGCTAACTATTACTAGTTACAGCACAGTTTGTCTACTAAAGTACCATAGGGCTTAAGGCCAGACAGCACAATAAAATCTCCCATCTAGCCTTTAGGTCTTGCCTTGGCAATATCTGAGCCTTGAGTAAGCTCAAGATGCAAAGCAGATATTAACCTATAAAGCTATATGTGGCAATATAATACATATGCAAGACAGTAGTTAGATAAAGCCATGTGACCCTTCAGGAGACTAGGCTGTGTGCCAGAGGAAGAGAACAGTGTGTGAACAGAACTGCAGCAAAGGAAGAAGATTATTCAGATGAGGTGCATAAGATCTGAGTGTGGTAAATCTCTCCTTATGGAAGAAGGGTGCAAAATAAAATAAAAAAAAAAGAAATCCAAATTCTTTGCCTAAAGAGGCAAAGAAGTTCCTTCCAGATTCCAAATTAGCAATCAGCATGATCTTGATTTTTCAGGGCGTTTATATAAGGTGTCAAACACGCTAATTAAAATAAGCGTTAAGATAAAATGTGCATTAAGTAAGCAACACTGTATGGAAAAACTATTATTTTGGTAGTTGCTGTTTGCAGCCACCCATTATTTCCAAGAAGAACCTGAGGCAGCCTCATGATTCTTTCTGTGTATCTCGGTGGTAGAAAGACATTCCTGAATGCTGCTCTGCAGTGTAATCTGCAGACATGCATTAAATCTGTGTGCCTGTTCCTGACCTCCCATACTGCACTCATTTTAGTGTACCATTTTGTTCTACTGGATGAAATTAGTTGTGTTGGGGACCACAGTTACTCAATAAGTGAGAAAATTTTAAAAATGAAGGAATTGCTGCTTCAAATTTGAAAGTAACTGTTCAGGGAGCTTGTGTGTGGTGGAGAATTAAACAAAGAAGGTTACAAATGTGATCTAACACAGCTCTTCAGTTCCTTTATGAACCTTTCATGTTTTCATTTCCTTTCAGAACCGTGAAGTTGGGTAAGTCTGATGAGGTTTCAGGAAGGTTTCCAAATGCCTGACATTTACTGCTGTGGTCTCTAAATCCAGGTGTAAATGTGCTAGTGTATGTTGGCTCATCTGGACTTTTGGCAGTGCCTGGGACTAATTCAGCGCCTCCTCCTATGTGTATCCTGGCAGTGCCAGGGGGCTGGGAAGCCATATGCTTCCTTATTAATTTTGGCAAGGCTAGCATTGCTTCAGTGCCCGCTCCACAACACATTCATAATGTTGTCCCAGTGGTGCTGGTGGTGACATTACTTTGAAATCCTAGAGGTAAGGCAATAGAGGCGTTTTTGTTGTTGGAGGTGGGGGTGTCTGTATGGTGGTTTGGGGTTTTTTTTTATGTTCAAAGTAAGTGAGGAAAAGATGTCACTTGTAAAATAGTCCATGTTTCTGTAATTACATGAGAACTCGAAGCCTTAGTTTTGCCTTTGGATACAAAACACATGGTGAGTCAGGACAGCTGAAGCTAGGCCTTGACTGTCTGAGACAGTTGAGAATACTATTAGTAAATTTCCTGGGTTTTAATATAAAAGTGGCTTACAGCTTTAGTGTTCATTCCTATTCCTAATAAAGCTAAAACTCTTATTTTGCCTAAACACCCTTCAACACAAAATAGGCCTCTCTCCATGTACTTTTGCTAACTGAAGTTCACGTGAAATAAGGCTTATAAAATTAAAATATATTTTTGATTTTTCATTATTTTACAACTAAGAAAGGTGTCTCAGCAGGTTGGACAGATAAAAATAAAATTTTTGATTGATGAAAAGCCAATATATCTGATTCAGAAAGTTTCCTTGTCAAAGAATATTTTTTATTCTTTTAGTAAAATAATGATTTATGAAAGCAAACTATATAGCAGAGTGGGGATAAACATAATGGACCTGAAAGTTCTTGCAGATTTCTGCTTTCACTGAACAATGTATCATAAAAACAAATTCAGATTTATTGTGAGAACTATGTTTCTCTAGGTATTCATAAAAAGTATTTTAAGAAAGCACTTTATTTTAAAGGCATTTTATTCTTAGCATGGGTCCTTGTAAGGTAGCTTTTATTTAAATGAGAGCTGTCTATTTTATTTTATTGTTCATGCAGTTAAGAAAAAGGTAATGTTTTAATGGCATATGACAAGTAACGCTGCTGCAAACCTGAACATATACTTAAAAACTATAAAAATCTAGTTAGTGAGGCATAATCATTTTACCTATTGTCTTGGCTTTTACTAATATGTGAAGAAATCGGCAGTGCATCTTAAATCACTGTGGAGCAGTGAGGGACATTTTAGTACTTACTCCTCCCTACAGATTCCTACCCTTTGCCAATAATCATATAACATTAATATAAACATTTTCATGGTTAGCCCAGTCACTTCCTTCTCACTAATTCAAGTTGCAGACTGTAGCAATCAGCTTGGTCAGTAGTATGTCCATTATGGTAAAAAGTAGACCATAGAGAAGAAGAAACAGATTCTTTCCATTGAAGAAAGTTATTCAATTCCATGGTTTAGTATTCATAGCAGTGAATATTTAAAGAACCTTTCTGAAGCATCAGGAAAAAAAAAATCTAGACAATATTTTTTCAATATTCTTCATTTATTTCTTCAACACAAAGCATTTGCTTTTAATTCTGCATAATACCATGGAAGGAAGTTCACTCGTCAGTCTTCTATTGAAGTTGATCCAAGTTGTTGATTCTCAGAATGTTTTGGAGAGGAAAGCCTACATGACATTTCTCTCTGGAAATTAATGTGAGTTTTAGTGTAGCCAGATAAAATCCAGTTTCCATATATGCCTCATTAAACCAAGAGGAACTGTAAAACTGTGTTTTCAAAAGTGTAAAAATGTTGAAGCAAAAGCGTTCAGTTGTTCAGAGGAGAAGAATATATAGGTCTGTCATCCATGAGAAATATCTGGGTAAGAATAGGATATTATTTTTCCTTCTCCTTTCCACCTCAGACTTCCACCTGACATTTCATCATATTTCTTGCATTTTAAGTTCTTGTTGTTAAATGTATTTTGGATCAAGACCTCTGAGGAGTGAGACTGAGAGGGTCCTTGGATCTTCCATTTAGCTAGAGTAACAGCTAAAGTTATATGGTTAGTCTTGCTATATTTCTTCAGTTGCATAAGACCACACCTTTTATTGGATCATTTTTGGTTTTCAACAACTGGCAGCAACAAGAACTAATGGGAAACTCATTCAGATATAAGTGCTAGGCTGGGTGGATATTTGCAAGAAAGGCTTTGGAGCAATAGCTGAGCCACTACTTGTCTGTTATACTTGAATTTTGATTTACACGATGAAGTAAATCTTGCCATTGCACACTGAACAGGATGTTGCACAAGAGGGTATTTTCTAAGATACGTGCCTATAGTCACCACAGTGCTGAGAGGAAAGTAAGGTAAAATCTCTTCTCCATGTCTGGGTAGCACTGACCAGTCTAAATGGATTTGCAGTTCTAAAGACCATCGTGACACTGAGAAATGGGGCAATATAAAACATTTCATCGCAAACCAAGTGGAGTTCATTGAAAGAAGGATGAACTCCACAGAACTCTGTGACTTTACAGAGCGGAAAGGCAGCATCTAGGTGACAGTTACTCGTCTGTGACAGTATAGATATTACTCAGTAGGCTGAAGACAGAACTACTCTGTAAATGATGCTGCATGTGTATCTGCTATGTAGGTTACGAGCAGCAAAATGCCCCACAGTGAGGTTTCTTGCAAATAATTTAAGGTTATTGTCGAATTGCCTAATGTCTAGGTGTGAAGCAACGTAAAAGGAAGTATATTAGGTGCATCATTCCCTTGACATTTTCTTTCTCCTTGAATCTGTCCTTATAATGTTACTGTTGACATTCCTTCTTTGACATTTATTTTACTTCCTTCAGTAGTTTTGTAATTCTGTGAGAAATTAACAGATTAACAGATTCCCCCTCTTCGTTTCATTCAGTATTATGTTTTTTATTGGCAATACTGTGTATCATTTGGATGAAAGAATTTTATCTTGTTTCCTGTCCAGAAATAAGCATTAGTTAAATGATAGAAACCCCGTGGGATAAGCTATTCTAACTCTCAAATGTTTATATTAATCAAAACAGGTAAATTTGCTTAACCACAGTGATGCATCCAAAGCCCTAACTTAGGAAGAGCTTGGACCTTTCTCTAATTAACAATGACCTTAAAAGTCTATGTTTGAAAATGGATTAAAGATAATGCACGACTACACTCAGTCAGACAGATTCTGTTCATGGCGACCCACAATAAGAAAGAGGGTGATAAGTAATAAATTTTTCTTTAGTTGGTTTAATAACATTGAACATACAACTTGCACAATTTAATTGGGAAATCTGGAACAGCACAAAGCCATTTTTATTTCCAGAGCATTGACTGGAATACTTTTTTTTTTTCTTTAAATTATATATGTGATTATATGTGGACTACCCTGTGGACTTAATTTTTTGAAAAAATATATTATTTTTTTTTATTTAATTTTGCCATGGTTTCATGTTAACACTGATTTTTAGAAGTCATAATTTTGACTTCCAAACATCAATAAACATAACTGTCTGTTAAACTGTTGTATTTTCCTAAGCAACAGTTTGTATAGTTGTTAGTAGTTTGCAGTTTCATTTTTCAAAGTTTTTTTTATCTTTTGAGGTTTTGGCATTGTGAGGGCAGTGAAATAGCTGTTTTCTTATATAAAAACATGTGGGAAGGAGAGGGAGAAGGGGAGGGGGTGGGAAGTGGGAAGGAATGGAAGGGGAAAGAATTTTCAAATCAGAAAATCTCACAATTTTCTGTGCATGGCATCTCATTTTGTTTCCCAAATATTATATAATATTTGGAAGTTCTCTTCATTCCTTTCAGGAAAACTACATTACTTATTAGGTGCACCTCTTTGTGTTGTATTTTACAGTTACATGTCATCAAAGATAAAGTTTCTGAACATAATTTTGAGGAATGTGTGTTGGTCAGTATCTGCATCCTCCCTATCTCTAAACATTTTTTCTATTTAAAAGAACAGGCATTAGCAGCCCATTTATTGAAGATAATCTTTACTCTCCTTTTATGTATAGAGCCCTATACTCAACTCTCCCAACAGCATCATAATGTTGTATTTGAAATTAGCTTCTGAAATGAACTGCTGCTCTTATGGACTGTAACATACAGATATTCTAGTATTTGAAACAGAGTTCAATAAAATATATTTTATTTATGTTCAGTTTATTTCTTAATACATAAACACATCAATGGAAATACATGTTTTTCTCCAGCCACCCCCAAATATAGAAAAATATGCTTTTTTAGCATAATTTCAAAGGAATATGAGTTACTGGAAGATTTATTGAATATCTTTCTGAGATCTAGCTTCCTGAGAGGTTCTGATGTTGTTGATATCACAGACACATGGAAGACCTACTGACCTAATACAGCAAGTGGAAGAAAACTCAGTACCAGTGACCAGACCTTCTTTCATATGCCTCACTAGTCCAAAACTGTTTAAGCTCCTTAAATTTCTAACAGCCTGTCTAGAGGTAGAACTTTGTAGGCACAGATCTCTTCCATATCTACCTGGATCTGCTCCATAAATGTTGTCCCCTTCTATGTGTGATGGTTTTCCAGAGCTTCTATACTCCTGCCCTTAGAAATCCTCAGAATGTGTTTCAAACACCAATAGGTATGATGGGTGATGGATATATAATGTGTGGCAGCACCTTTTCTGTCACATAGTGAAGCTTACCCAGGAATGAGGCTGTTAGAGGGTGTGCAGCACTCAGGAGGGAACAAAAGCTGACTGGGATGTAGGCTGTATGTGGAAACTTTCCACTTGTTCTCATAAAGTTCTTCCATTGTTTAAAAAATTTCTTCAGGTGTTGTTAAGCCTACGAAAGAATATAAAAGGAGACATGAACCTGTGACCCGGTAATTAAGAAATACATCTGTAAGAAGGGACCTTTAGTGGTGCCTGATGCAAGGGTTAACTTTTGTACTTTAAATAAAACAGTCACAGGAGAAAATATAAGGAGGAATAACCTTTTCTGACTCATTAAAAGAAAAATAAATTCCTTGAAATATTTGCCAAAGATATATTTGTAGACTCGGGGTAGCAAATGAACAAACACTTTTGCCTAAAGCCTAGAGTGTGATGTCTGAGTCCCACACAGGAAAGGAACACAGTGTTTCCTACAGGCTGGATCAGGTTGAGCTTCATCATCCTGGTTGATTTGGATTTCCTTGGCTCTTAATACTGGTAGTACAAATAATACAATAGTAGAAATAGTACAGGAATTAAAGCCCTTAAAATTCTCCTTTAGAAATAAGACATAATGGCAGCTAACATACAAGTACCAAAATCTTCTGTTAGATTGTCCTCATTGTTTGATACCTAACATTTTCTGGAGCAGGCAACATGTCTTACAAAGTTACACCTACAGACAAAAGGACTACGTCTTTAATTTTCCATTGTGCAAGGGTCTCCAAAAATCTGGAGATCAGAGGTTCACACACACACAAAAAAAAACACCCTAAGATATAAGTAGTGGAATTAGACTGTAATTCTGCAGTCAGATTTTCATGGTTACATGGAACCCTCTCTAGAGATGCTGCAGTACACACAGAGATCGGGCATGGTGCAAATGTAAAAGGTGTCAACATCTGTTTTAAAGGAACAGCTTCTCCTTAGTTAGGCAAAGTGATTGAATGTAACAAAGTAGAGCTTAGTGACACTGAGAATGACCAGAAGAAAAATGAAACAAAAATGGCAAATGAAGAGAGTTCCTAGAATCTTACCCATTTCCTTAAAACAAACCCCAAAAGTCAGACTGTCTATAGCCTTGGTTCCCATAAAAAGAAAT
>NW_008632889.1:0-7314 GCF_000691845.1 Merops nubicus | reverse complement strand
TGGTGACCCATTTGCTGTTGTGTTTCATCTTTTAAACGGTGAGAAAGGTGGTCATTTCTTTCTATCACTCCAAGAAAAATCACAGCGAGGTGATGGTTAAACATTTAAAATCCATATGACATACGTATATGGTATGACTGCTTCCCTGGAATGAGCTTATATTTTTTAGAAATATGACAATCTAAAATTCTATTTGACACATATGATAATAGCATAAGGTATAAAGATAAATTATCTTTCCTGCAGTATGCAATATATCTCAAAGAGCAGTAAATTTCAATAAACTGCAACTTATCTGTGTACATTGTGTTTTTTTTCCAGTCTGTGATGAAATGTATTTTTCCAACTTGGTTCAATTTTCTCTAGTTTGCTACCAATAAATTGATTAAATAAATATCTATGCTGTAAATAAAATAGTGCTACTGTATTCACTGTTGGTTTATGATGGAAAACAATTTGTTTTACTTCCATTTCCCCACCCCCAGATCAGTATGCAATACAACATTTAGGCTGTCAGTAAAAAAATCAGTGAAGTTTTTCACTGATTTTTTAGACATTTTTCAGTGTAAACTCAGATCTAAGATAGACTTTTTTTATGAAGTATTTATAAATATAAGTATTTACAAAGTCTTTAAGCAGGTTTTGGATAGCTGAATTAATTGTGCTAGTTAAATATGAACAAGATTATTTAAACATGACCTCCCTCCCTTAAGCTGTAAACAAAGCTCAGCTTGTTTCAACATTAGACTAAACAATAACAGGAGGTTGTACTTACCAGGTAAGGCCATCTTCAATGTTTACACAACATCTGTTATAATGACACTCTAATCCTGACTGGAGCCTCTAAATGTTACTCAATAGAAAAAGAAGAAATAATGACTATATTAATTTTCTTTTTAGTAATCCACGGATGCACTAACTCAGCCAGAACAGCTGGCACTCTGACTTCACTTATCAGCAAAAACTGAATAAGCAGACTGTTATAATGAGGTCTCATGATATTAAAACATCATTAAAGTTATGGCAGTTAGTGTTATGGGTATGATGTAAAATCAAATATTTCAAAACCAAACTAGGAACTAAACAATACTCCATCCAATTACAGAATAAAGGATTTTCTGTGATACATCGATCAAGTAATAGTTATTTTACAATGAGGCTAAGAATCATTCTGCCATGAAGGACACCTTTGACAACTTTGAAGACTTCAAAGATTTTGTTATCTCTTGTTTCTTTTCCACACACTAAGGTTATGCATGACTTGCCTTCAAAAATCCAAGGCAAGCTTTCCTTGCTTTTGCTGCTGGAATATGAATAGCCAGCATGACTTCACCACGCAGCTGTAGTAACTAAGGAACATGGCTTTGGTATATCATACAATCTTTAGCATGATTAAAAGGGCTGTCCTGCTGTTTGTTATTTCATCCTAGAATATAAACATTACTTTTTTTGCTACAGTAACAGCTCATTTTTCCTAGTCTTTATTTATGCCTCTGATGTTCCTTCTATTCTATAGTGTATATAAAATATAAGTGCTACTTTTCCTCAGTTGATAAATATGCTGATCAAATTGCAGGGAGTTTTAAAAACAAACATACTTCTCTGTCTATTTCTGTCTGATTTCTCCTGGGTGTTTTTTTCAGAAACTCCTTTGCAGGCCTGTTGTTCATCACATTTTTAGTGGAAAAGTTTTTGTAGACAGAATTCCTCTCCGTGTTAAAAAGCCCAGGAGGGAACTGCCTTCAGAGAGCGAACAGATGGTTCCCTGTCAGCCTGCATTTTTTTATCTCCTCTTCCTAACAGGTCATCAAAGGCCAAGCAATGCCCAAACGGAGCATTACTGCTAACATAACCTAAATACTTCAAGTGAAGTAAACCTGATAGTGCTGCGTTCTAAATCAATACTACACTGCTGATAGTCAAGCTTCTCCACTGATTCCCCCAAAGACACCATATGACATGTATGACTGCCTCTTCCGTTTTGCCTGGACTGCCTGTAAGGTCCAGAATGATGACATTTACATATAAACACAAAGGAAGATAAAATTAGAAGTGCTGTAAGGGGAAAAAGAAGTATCTTTATGAACAAGATTTTCTCTCAGTGGCCTCGACCACATTTAACAGTATAATGCCCTCAGCATGTATATTAAAGCATCCTCAGTCTTCATCTAGTCAAGAATTAGAATGAAGGCCATGATTTAACCATATGTCGAGGAAATTGGGAGGCAGGAAATTTTCAGAAGGGGAGAGGAGGGAAGAGAATAAATAGGCAGGCTGCTGTTTTCTATAATTTTCATAGTATGATTTCCAGAAATCTCCTTACAAGCATAGCGAAAAAAAATGCTTTTGTGACTAAGTTAAGAGCTTCAGCCACATGAAAAAAGCAGTCTTAAAACTTAACAAGGACAGATAACTTTTTCCATCTTTATTTGCTCTCTCTGAATTAACCCAGCATTTCAGTAGATTGCTGGGTATACCAGCTATCATCCTGATGATAGAATGATGACTGGTGTCCTGGTTTGAGTTAGAACTGAACTACTTCTGTTCAGTGATTTCTCAGCTAAGTCTGTTCTGTTGTGGTTTGAGGCTTGGGGGCAGGACAGGTGATCTCTTGGACCCAGGAGGGTCCCGGGAGGAAGTGGTTTATTCCCTCCCCTTCCTTTTTCCACACTCTTTAAAAGAGGCAGGAGGTGGGTGTTTCTCTCTTGCTCCCTTGCTCTTTGTCTCTGTGCTGGGTCTGATCCACATGGGTCTGAGCAAATCCTGTGCCATCTGAGATTTGGGTTTTGTATGTTTTGTGTTTACTTTGTATTCCTCCCATCTTTGCATAGATATATCTACCTCCCTTCTTGCTTTCCGTTTCCTGTTAAACAATATACTTTATTTTTATTAACTTCCAATCAGTGCAAAGTCTCTCTTACTCCTGACTTCCCTTGTTTATCTCTCCATCAGGGGAAAACTGAAGGATAGGGAGGGGAAGCATAAATTCTGCTTTGTGGGGTCCTGCCCTGAGCCCTTAAAAGGAGACACTGCACTTTCTGCAGTTAATGGTATTTTTGCAGACAAGGTCTGGTTTGAGCAGTGATAATGCTCCATGTTTGCAGTTACTACCAAGGATTGCTGTGCAGAAAGGCTCTTGCTTATACTTGCTCCTGGACAGACCAAGGTCACTGCTAAACGTTGTGTGCCACATTGGAGTGCTGTAAAGTAAGAAGTCTCACCTGCAGGAAGGGGAGGACAGGACAGGTGAGCCAAAATTGACCAACAAGGTATTCCATCCCCCATGCATCATATTTGGTATAAAGCTGAGAGATCATGAGGGTCAAGCTCTTCTCTTCAATGGCTAGTCTCCAAGGTGGACTCTGCCTGTTCTGCTTTTGATCCCATTCCATGTGTTCCTGAATACAGCTGCAGAATCCAGCTCCTGAATTTGGTTCTTGTCTGCTGCTGAGTCCAGTCTGGGATTTCCCCAGTGCCTGCCCACAGCATCAGTGGTGATGTCGACATAATTGTCATCAGAGGGTTGGGTTCAATAGTGATTTTTTTTATATATTTGTGTATAGTCTATTTTGTTATTATTTTCATTAAAGCTGTTTTAGTTTCTTTTCTAATCTGTCTCTCTCCCTTATTCCCTCTCTCTTCCCCTTTCCAAAGGGAAAAGGCTTAATAGAGATTGTCACTATCTAGGTTCCAGCCCTGGTCTAAACCTTGACAACATGGTACATACCAAGGACAATGTCTGAATACGTAATATTAAAGATTCATCTACCAGACAAAAAAGTTAGCATCTTACTGGACCTTATACAGGATAAACTATTAACAGTTTTTTCTTTCTTTTAGGAACTCCAAAACCTCTGTCCTATAGAAATTTTTGTTCTGTAATGATGGAAATTTCTTACGTTTCTGCAGGGCTGGATACTCCATTATATTTCCTTTTACATTCATACTAAAGAACTGTATTGTATTTACAATGAATACATTTCTGAGCATATGTCTATCACATAATTCTTTCTGGACCATTAATATAGGGAATGAAATAGGGATTTTCTTTACCTTAGACATAGGATGTCTGTAGAAACAGCTAAGCAACAACTTTCTCAAAAGAACCTTTATCTACAGGAGCCATGAAAGCTCCAGATCACGTGATGCTTCTTTTTAAGTATAATCTGTACTTTTCAATATAATCCCAAGTTTTACCTTTCATCACGTCGAAGAGCACAGGTAGGTATCAGGTAGCACAGCAGTGCACAGCTGGGAACACAGCATTACACCAAAGAAAATATACAACAACATTTACTGCCACTAGACACATAATCATTCAGCAACTATGAAGGATTCTGACTGTACCCACTTTCCAGGTAGGAAAGAATGCTGGCAAATACAGCAGTTCTGAAATTTTGGGCTGATTAAGTAAAAGCATTAGCACATTAGCACTATAATGCAGAGCTGGTCGAGGTACTAGAGTCTTACTTTATAATTTTATCAAAAAATGGATAGTGTACCACTTCTTATTGGAAAAACTGGGAGCAAAACAGCTGTAAGACAACCTCCTTCCTCCTTTCAACTTGCCTGGAAGCTTTGGCTGTCCAAAAACAGATAACTCCCCATTTCTTGATGTACTCTAGGTGGTCCTGCTCTGGCAGGGGGGTTGGACTGGATGATCTTTCGAGGTCCCTTCCAACCCCTTTGATTCTATGATTCTATGATTCTTCCTTTAATATTTTAAGTACGCATCAAAATATCTTCTTATTCTTCAGTGACAAGATTTCTGTAAAACTTCGGAAGATTTAGAGCATACACACCAAACCACTCCTTATCATACTGACCAGCAGACTCTCCCAGCCTTCCACTTCCTCTGTGAACATGTCTCTACCTTATCTGTGCTATGGAGCATGTTTCTGTTCTGTGCTTATACAGTAGGGCCCATCCTACCCCTCCACGTCCCAATGTCCTGTGCCAGAACAAATAAACAACAGTATTGAAACAACAATGGGGCCCACTTCTTTCTCACAAGCACTTGGAATTAAAATCTGGATGAGCTGGCATTAGTAGACATATCACTTGATGATAGCAGAATAGAAGCTAATTAACTTTGTTATTTTAACACCAGAGGAAGGATATAGATAAAATGTATATAAGAAACAACCTGAAGAAACACCAGTAAAAGCATCATTATGAAATATTCATATAAAATACTATGTTGTGAAGTTTAACTCATACACACAAACCTAAATTCTGCTAAATTTTTCTAAATGATGCAGCTAGACTCACTGAACAAAGTCAGGCTCTGTATAAAAATGAAGAGCAAATACACATAAGCAAAGCTTTTCAGGATTGGAACTACTAACTTCTATAGCCCTTTTAATCTGCAACACCAACAGTTTAATAATGATTCTTTTTAGTTGGTTTCCCTGGCCCCTACCTGAAATTCAACGGCCAGAATAGAATTCCATGGCTAGAACAGAATCAGCCAATGGAGAAGTCACAGGTAAGTCTTGTTCAGTTCTTCCCTTTTATTGAAGGACAGATTTTATGATAGAAATTCTGCTCAGATGGTTGAATGTCATCTATTCCCTGGTCTCACCCCAGGCAGAAGCTGATTACTAATGCTCTGTGAGCCTGGCTTCATGATCATTAATTTGACACAGCACTCCTCTGAGTTCTATTCCAATTCAAAACTTTTACTAGGGAAGTTTGTGCTCAGTGAAGTAAGGATTTCATTTAATTTTATATTATTTATATCATATCCGGCAAGAAACCTATTAATAACATTAGTATGGTTCAGTCATGATTTTTTTTTTTCCCCAGAAGCAGATTCTGTTTCATTTTGAAGAAATTTAATAAAAATTAGACTGACACACTTATACAAGCAGCATTGAATATCACAGCATCCCTGATTAAACATTTAGGGTGGCATGTCAAATTCTTGGCAAAGTCTAGAATTGCTCCAATTTTCCAGAAGGGATTGGCACATACATGATGTTACCATTTATCCCAAAGCTGCTGAGCTGTGTTTTTAATGAAAAAGAAATCTTTCACCATGGTCATTATACACCATGTATATTTGCATAATATTTAAACAAAGACAAAATTTTAAGATTAATCATAAATTGCCCTATTGACAAAAGTGTAAGTCCTAGAGTCCTACTTAGCATTCAATTTAATGTGGTAAACCTACAAAATCAGGATATCAGAAACATAAAGACAGCTTAGCATTGATAGACCCAGGAACTAATGAACAAATTATCTTTCATCTGTTTTTCTTTATGACTATATCAGTCTAAATAATGACAACCAAAAATTTCTTTCATTCAGTCTTTGATATCTTGAACATTTTCCTGGTAGAACGTGTATGTTTCTTCTAATGTAGAACAGTCTTAGGTATGTTTATCATGAATAAGCATCCTTGAAGAATGAATTTCAAACATCTCATATTTTATTTTAGTTTTGGGACTATACTTACATGAGCTAATAAGAGGAGACTTGTACAAACCTAAAGGAGAAATTGAAATAATATTTGAAATACACTTAAAATGATGGTATCCCTGCATTAACAGCTGATCCCTCTGCTACTAATGCAGGAACTGACCCTCAGAAAAGCTTCCTATTCATTTCCCCTGTACTTCTGTCACATCTGTTCCTTTTTTCCTACAGTACGTGCTGTTGTATCACTGATAACTATGCAGTGTCAAGCCAAGACTCTAGTAAGAAGCATTTCTTCAACTGCTAACTGTCTCAAAGGAAGGAATTTTTATTATCATGAAAGATATATAACAATATATAATAAAAAAATGTAAAAATATGTGTGTACATACATATGAAATAATAATAAAAATAAAAATCTTCCTGTTAGTTCAAATGGCCTGTTTTGCTTTAAATACTTTGGAGGCTATGGGAATGTCTGGATACACTTTAGACACATAGCTTAGAAATATTCTCTCAATTGAGAGAGAAAGTTTCCTTCTAAAAAGATTTCTAGTGTTTGCTGAAGCAATTTTTTTAATGGAGCTTGACATCTGACTGTTTCGTGGAACACTGACAGGGCTGTGGCAAGCAAAATCCATTATACACACAAAAGAAAAAGTCAAATTTTCTTCCATTTACACTCACATTGATGCCAGTCTTCACAGAATTCAATTGCCCTTGTGCCTCATGTTTCTGCATCTGGAAACCTGTAGGTTGAGAACAGGACTCAGGCAGACATATTTATATCTGACCACCCAAGAACAGAAGGGAAATAAAGACAAACAACAATGAAAAAAACAAGGAACAAAAAATTAATGGGAAGTTTTTCTGAGGAGATAAGTTCCTGCA
>NW_008632888.1:52117-69487 GCF_000691845.1 Merops nubicus | reverse complement strand
TAAAAGTGGTTTAAACCACCACAGGGAACCTGGGGTTTTACACTACAGTTGCTATTAGTTTAAAAAGAACGATCTCTATGAGCAGGAAGGTTTTGACACTTTCAGAGGGCTGTTCATCTCATCCTAAAACCGACCTACGTGAGGGTCACTGCTGGAAAAGGGATCATTCTCACCCAGCAACCCCAGAGGAACCCATCTGGGGGGTTTTGCCTACAGAACGATTCAGAGTGAACTAGACACCTAACCCTTCTCCTGCTGCTCTTAAAGCAGATGTTACAGAGCAAATCTTCTGCCTCAGTACCAAATAAAGATCAAAGCAAAGTGCTTGGTCTGTCTGGGGCACCAAGGCAACACCAGCAGGGTGACCCATGGTGATTTCAAACGAGGATACGACTGCCACTGCAGTGGTTTCCTCTCCAGCATGTCTTCCCACATCACAAATGCTTGTTCTTCATTATTTCTTTTCAAGCTGACTCCTTCTTTGTTTAAAAAAAGAAAAGTCTTTGTAATTGTCCAACTACTGTTTAATCCAGCTGATGCTCATCTTCTTTAGTGTTAGCTTATTGGGACAACCACCCTCCCCCATTTATGTTCTTGATCTACACACACACACTGTGTACACTTGCAGGCTTTACAAACATTGTTATCCAGGACATTTGCCAAGGCTGGGCCATTGTAACACACACACACACCCCTTAGTCACCCTTTTCAGTGATCTTCCTAACCCTCCCTTCCCAATATTTACAGCAAGCTTCTTTAATTAAGAACTTAAAACATGTCCTGTTGAGTCAGACCAACAAGCCATTTAGCCCAGTGGCAATAGGACATGCTGCTTCAAAGTGCATTAGTCGGATTTTCCCAATCTCAGAGACTTATGCAATGTTTTCTGAACCTTTTCTGATTTCTTAATGACAGCTCTAGGCTGCAGGTAAGAGACTTGAAAATGTCTTTAAAGCAATGTTGCATAGTGCCTGTGCAAGTTGCTCAGATACACCATTCTGCAAATGTAAGATTTATATGTTATTTCTTGAATTTATGCTTGTGACAGATGAATAATCACATTAAAATACAAAGTTAGACAGATAAATGTGTCCTGATGCATTAACTCATTGATCGTAATACAAGTGAGATATCTATCTCCCAGTGACACAAAACTGAACTGTCTGTGAATACATTGAGGAAGTGAAGAACTGGTGCTGAAGAAATGTAAGGGGTGCTGAATCAGCCTTAGAGGAGTTAGCACATTGCATCATCCTTTATGATCAAAGAAAGTGAGGGAAGCTAATAAGCAACCAGCACTGCGGTCATCCCACACACATAAACCATCCTGCCACACACCATTGAGCACCACACAGCTGAGACAGATACCAATCCGTGGGAAACAAGAAGATTCTGCTCACCACAAGCAGCACTGTGATTAGTGGTAGCATCAGAAGAATCTGTGCCAGTAGATGAATCCCTAGTCTATACCCTTTCCTAAGTAGATTTCTTAAGAGTCACTTAAAATAAATAAATTGCTGTTCTGGGTCAGCTATATGAGTAAGGGAAAACCCTTATATTATGCACACCAGCTTCACTCCTGGGATGGCATTTAAATGCACCCTCACTTTTCTGACCACTTTTCTGTTCACCCACATTCAGCCCATTGCCAAACAGAGGTTTTCTGCCCTACAAACTTCCCTTCCCAGGTTCTGAGCAGGCACCAGCAGCTTGGTGCCAACACTAACTCTGCCACTTTCATCCAAAATGTCTGTTGTGGCAGTAATTCAACAGCAAAATTAGGAAAAGGATCTCCCTGCCAAAGCAAGAGATCATTTTAGGCATCCTCACATGCTGCTAGATTCTACTGCCATAGGTAGTGCTTCTGCCCACAGAAAAAGCTATGGGGCCATAGCAATGGACTGGCAGGAGCCTGAGGAGGCTGGGTAAAGCTAAGAATTTTTCCGGGTGTTGGAAGGAGTAAAAAAAAAAAGAACATGAGAGAAGTCAGTGGCTGGAAGGAGAAGCAGAGAGACGGTGTGGGATGTGATAAGCAAGCCAGGAGACAATTAGAAGAGCTGGAAGCAAAGTTCAATTAAACAGCTCCTCAAGTCCTCCACGCAGAAGCTGATGAGAGCTGGGTAGTGGAGGTCTGGGGATAATTAGAAGCACAGATGTCACATCACAACAGAAAGGAGGGTTACAGATAGTGAGCTAAGACTTAGTTTTACAAAAATAATGGCTAATGAGCTCTATTTTCAATGAATTAAGCAATATTTTTTGTTGTATGGTTCCTTATAGTCTTAGCTGATTCCCAGGGAAATCTGTTCTCCTCATTTCCAGCATGTTCATTTGCACTTGTGTTCCAGTCATGAAAAGAAAGTGGGGACTGCATGTGGTTGGATTGGTCTTTATCTGATGCCAGCGATGCCAAAAGACAAACACAAGGGGAGTCTCCTTTACCCACAGACTGGACCTAAAGCATGTGCTGAATAGCATGGGCTTCGTATTAAACCCTATCAATAATCTGAGTGGCGGACTTGAACGTCATGCCTGACTCCTTGAATCCCCCCACAACCACACAATTGGCTAAAAGCTCACTGGTGTTTGAAAATTGGGAATTCATGTGGAAGAAAAGTGAAAACGTTGTTTTCTAGGTAAAGTACTCTTGGCTCCACCCTGATCGCTGTTATTCTGCTTTCCAGACACTGAAAGAAAGCAAAAGCCTTTTCCCAGCTGAAATATCAGAAATAAATTTTAACTGGATACAAACTCCAAGTGCCAAAATTTGAAGCTAGTGCCATATAACAAAAATTCTGTTCCAAATGGATTTACAGTTACCAGACTCTTTGAATAAAACACAATGGCACAATAAACTGTCAGCAGATAACAAACCCTTCAACAAACCTTCACTCCCTAATACATCAGATGGGTGGCTACAGCCATAGCGATGGAAATAGCTCCTGCAAGCAGTGCAATAGCAAACCCCAGCAAACCTCCAGGCACACAAACACACAGCAAAGATGCTCCCCTGAACAAGACATGGAGAAAAAGGAGAGAGAAAGGAAAATGAAGAGTTGAAGCAACTTGCCCAAGAACCAAGAATAAAATACAGGTCTCTGCAGTCCCTAGAGCCTTTTACACTTTCCATCAGGACCTTGCTATTTGCTGCTCTTTACAATTCAAAAGTCCAGCCCAAAGGTGAATTTCTGAGAAAGGGCTGGGTGTTTTCTGTTACTAGCACCCAAGGCAGTAGACAACTCCACTTGAACTGGGGTACGTCCTATTATCGCTTCCTGACCTGAGGAGGGGCATTTTTGTTAATGAGATATGAGATGCCTCAGCTTGGAATAAGAAAATTAATCCACTTACAGATTCTTAATTAGGATACTTAGCAATTCCCTCTTGAAGGAGAACAGTAAAAGTAGGAAATATTTCACTTCCCACAACCGATGGGTCCTGAAGTATTACTAATCTCCAACCACCATGAGCATGATTAATTGTGGTGGCAGGAACAGCAGGTCTTCCTCACCAAATCTCCTGCATGCCAGAATTTTGTTGGTGTGTGAGAATGTAGTGAAGTACCAGCTGTTGATAAAAGAGTGACTGTTCTTGTGCACATGTTCCAGCTGTGACCACAGAATAAAGCTAAAACATGTAAGAACCCACATTTTTGTCTCTTCCCACATATGCTTTGTGTGTAACTTCACTCATTCTCTCTCTCTCTCTGTGTATGTAATACTTCTATTTCTCCTCTGCACACAGCTGAATGATTTTAACTAATGGCACAGAACGGAGAAAATAAATGCTGCAAGTATTCTTATATGCTTACCTTACCTATGATCAGGAAAGGAGAAGACAGAATATTAAAAAGGCTCATTTAACCAAATGTTTGACTTCAATTGTTCTGGTTATTGAGTCCTTAAAAGGATTCTTTTGGTTCTGATGCACAACTCAGGACCTGAGTTCCACCCTCAGCATGGACTTTCTGCACTTCCTGAGAAATGTCTTTCTAATCTGCCCTGTTTCAGAACTCTCCCTTCTTCCATGCAACGACAGTGCCAAGTGGTGACAGATTACCACCACTGCACTGAAACATCTCACCACTTATGATAGATGTTCAAAGGACATTTAGCAGACAGCTATTACTGCCATCACCAGAAGTGAGGAGAAGCAAGTACCCCAAACAGGTTCTGTTTCTCCTAGGCCCAGGCTCTTCCCCACCACCCGAGCACCAGATGGTATAACTCTCTGACTCCATCCCACTGGCTTCCTGAGGCCCATGAAGCCTTTCCACTGTGTCTTCAAAAGGAAAGTGTCTGCTCCATGTTATCATGCTTGCAGCATGACCTCCCCTCCATATGGTACATGGGGATGCTCTCGGAGATGGTCATCACCAGAGAGCCCAAAGTGTCAAGAGCAGCATTTGCTGTGTGTTGGTGAAGAGAGCCAAGTAAAGCCAGGGATAAGTAAGGAGACAGGAGGATAGAACCAGCACAGTTAAATTCCTTCAACACTAGCGGATGGCATCCATCCTGGCCTTCTGGCTGCATCTACACATTAAACTTAACCAAGATACGGTACAGGCTTGAGTGCTATCTCATGGCCACCCTTATCATCAACTCCAAATAACTGTTCTGGCCATAGTGAAGGATTCAAACCAGTAGGCAGCTTTGACACACCTCTTTTCAAGGGAAGAGTTTAGCCATACATTTATGAGTCATCTTGTAATGATAGGCACAGGTAAAAGAACAATCAAACCAGATTGAACCAAGAGGTACAAACACTCTATTTTTATTTCCATTTCACTCATAGACTATATCCAAAATGGATCTGAATTGTTAGATCACTTGCTCTTTACAGACAACACCACAAAAACACACTAAGCACACACAATAGTTGTCTGCAAATCTATTCTGGAAGTGTATCTGGGATGAATAACTTGTTTATGGAAGCACCAGGCAGTCAGGTTGAGTCACTGCATTGGCATCGTTTGTGCCCTGCAGGGCTCCTACATTCACCACCACATTGCACGTGCGTCATACACTACATGTACTGCAGAAAACATTTCACAGGCAGCAACACCTAGGACAGTCGGATGTTGCAGTCAGAGGTGCACTGAGAAGCTGACAAGGACAAGGAAGTAGATTTTGCCCATTTAAAGAGCCTATTAAATCAGTGTTGAACCCATGAGTGCTCTTCTGTATCTCATATGGCTCCGTGTGGTTTTCAAAGAGCAGATTTTCTTTTCTGTTTCAGAAATGAAAGCTGCAGTAATCAGCAAGCCATTATTTGAATAAGCGCTTGATGAATTCCTGCAGCTGACTTTACGAATCTGTAATTTCCTCCTTGGTGGCTTTCATAAGTGATAGTGAGACAGAAATGGATAGGTACCTTTCCTTGGAGGTTATTAAAGTAAATATAGCATTAACTGGATTTGGTCCCAGTGGAAGTGTACTTTGATCTCCAGCCTAGGTAATACTTCTCTTCCTCTCTTCAGATGTACTCTATCTGCTCTCTTTAGAAGTGACAATTGCAAGGCCATCAGTTATTTGAAAGGTCTGCTGTGGCAGGATTTGAAAAGTAGACTCCAATGCAAAAGCTGCCCTTTCTGTGGCTGAAATTACACAACCCCCACAGCTTTTTGTTACGCTAAACACTGCAGATTTAAAAAAAAAAAAAAAAAAAATAAGTTTGACACCTTCAGTTCAGACAGTCTTTATCTACTCATTCCTGGGAAAACAAGATTTATGACTCCAAACTGAGGACCAAGAAAAATAAAGCGCCGACAAGGAATTCAAGGGTCCTGATTTCAAAGAGAAACAGTGTAATATTGTGTCCTCAAAAATATTGGGTATTTGTGAGCTAACCTTAAAGATTAAATAATTTTCATTAAAGATAACCAATGTTCAGTGTTGATCATGAGGTTAACCGGAAGGTTAGGATTCAGCACCTCCTTACCTCTATTCACAGACCATTCGTTCATGGGGATTGTTTCTTTCATACAGTCTGTCTCTTTGAGCCTCTTGTCAGTACTGCTATACCACTTATGAGATCACAGCTTTCAAACCTTTCTTCAGTAATGTGATCTTAAAACCCCATTTTTGTAATGAAGGAAACAAAACCCTTCAGAAACCAGTCATGATATGCTATGTCTGTCCCTCCCCAAGGCAGCAGTTTTGCCCCACTCCCTAGACATGGTGGAAGATCAAATTCACAGTGTCATATGTAGACAAATCAACAGGCCAGTGGAAGTACACTCACAGAAAGTCTTCTGTATCCCATGAGTGTTTCACACAGGCCAGCTAGAATCAGTAGAGACATCTTCACAAACAGTAAGTTTAGCAGCTTTTAGAAAATACATCCCATTCACTGACCCAGTTGTTATTTAACAGTAGTCCTGTCTCCAACTAAACAAGATTACAGCAATCTCCCATTTCTCTCACTGGGTGAAAAATGGTTTCAAGCCACAGTTCAGATGCCTATCAGGGAATAGGCAAATTACATTGCATTGACACACAGTTTGAGCCAGAAGGATGATGCATCCCATCTGCACAACAGGAAAAGCAACTTTCCCAAAATCCTCACAGTGAAATTTTGTGTGCAAAGTTTATAATAATTACATTTTACAATGCTGCATCTCTGTGTGTCTGTAGCTGGCAACAGATGATATGAATTAAATAGTACATTATGTCAGTATTGCTAGCCATGGCTCCCTCTGAGGAAACTTTGTGTCATGAAACTCTTGACTTGCTAATTCAAACAGTGGTGTCTACATAGCCATGCTACATATCTCCAGTCAGGGGTTTAAATTTTCTCTTCATTCAGAAGGACTACAGATGTTAAGTCAAGAAGAATGTGTGGGATTTTCCACAGTAAGAGAAGAATGGTGACTTCCCATAAAGTAACTTGACAACAGCCAGGTCAGGTGATATGGCAAGAGCATTGCAAGTCAGGATGGACAGTTCGGCCTCTGAATTTCCATTTGCTACCTCCATGTGTTTATCTGAATCCATTCGCTGTGTTAGAATTTAAGTTATTTGATACATCCTCCATTTATTCTCTTTCTGCATGGTGCCTTGCATGTGGTGTGGGGGAGGATTCATATGCTTCTAGGTTCAAATTATTACAGTATCGTTATTCTTCAGTGCCAGTGTAGTACCAAGAAGAGAAGAGGCTTCCTCTCCACATGGATCATGAAGATAATCTGTCTAGCAGGGAAAAAATAGAAGCCAAATCCTCATCTGCTCTAGACCTTCATGACAGCACTTACTCCAATGGCGCTATGTGAACTTACCTCATCTGTCCTAGTCTGTGAAGTGTAACAGATCCTGCAAAGGACACAGAAAGCTAAATCTGGAATGCATTTAAACAGCATTACAGAAAGGAGCTCATCATAACTGAAATACAACAAGCACACCAGAAAAACAACCCAACAGCATTGATTAATTGCACTGAGCCTTTTTTAAGATGAGATCTTCAGAAATTCAGATCATCTCCAAATGGAGAGAAAACAACCAGCAATGAATAAAGCAGCCAAGACAGTAGTAAGTTAGCGTCTAAAAACTGTTGGGATTTGAAAGCATTATACATTAACTCTGATTATTTAAGTTATTATTTTAACTGTGTCTCCCCAGCGTGCCTTATCCAAAGCCGATGAAGTCATCATCTGGAAACAAAAGCCTCTGATTCCACTCTGAAACCACCAAGCCTTTGCGTACTATGCTGTGTACCTGCCCCAGAAATTACATCTGCATAGTTTTAATATTCATGAGGATGTAAAACATTACCAAGGGTGAAGCTTAGACAAAGAAAAAAAAAAATGTTGCTCATGGCCATTCAAGTGATATAGCAAGGCACAACAGGGTAAAACCTAAGCCAACAAAAATCTAGACTGAATCTCTGGAAAAAAAAAAATCATACAATAATGTGTGTCAGACTATTAAATGTCTTCCCCAGACCAGTTAGAAAAAGTTCCCTAGTTATTCAGGACCAGATTAGAAAAGAAACTTGCCAATATGCTGCAGACAATGATTCTCCTCAATGGAGTATGTGGCCTGAAGAGGTGCTTTACATCAAACTTTGGAGGGGCAGGTATATAAAGCCTATCTGTCAAATAGTCGCTCACAAGAAACATACACATTTTCCAAGGAAATATGCCATCCCTAATTCTGAAGGCCAGTTCCAAGAACTTGCTTGCCCTGCACACCAACATACAGCACAGAGATGATACTCTGCTGCTGCCAGAAGCTGGTGCCCCTTCGGTACCATGTAGTATTGTGTGCTCTCAGCAGCTCTGCACTTACCTTATTACGATGTCAACACAACATTAGCTCATTAGCTTAGGTGCCATGCATGGACAATAAAGCATCACAACCTTTTCCAGTACTACCAGGACATCACAAGCAAGCTTTGGCAGCCAAGCAGCATATTCCACTTTGCTGGTGTACTGTTTGTGGCTAGGATAGAGTTAATTTTCTTCATAGTAGCTCGTGTGGTGCCATATTTTGGATTTATGACACAAACAGTGTTGATGACATACTTATGTTTTAGTTATTGCTGAACAGTGCTCACATAGTGTTAAGGCCTTTTCTATTTCTCAGACTGCCCTGCCAATAAGTAGGTTGAGGGTGGACAAGATGAGGTGGGACACAGCTGGGACAGTTGATCCCAACTGGCCAAAGGGATATCCCATACTGTATGACATTTGGCTCAACAACAAGAGCTAGGGGAAGAGGGATATTCAGAGGGGTGGTGTTTTTGTCTTCTCAAGTAACCGTTACATGTGATGAAGCCCTGCTCTCCTGGAAATAGCTGAACATCTGCCTGTTGAAGGGAAGCAGTGAATTAATTCCATATCTTACTTTGCTTGCATGTTCAGCTCTTGCTTTATCTATTACACTTCTTTATCTCAATCACTAATTTTTTGCACTTTTATCCTTCCAATTCTCTCTCACATCCTACTGGGGTGAGAATGATTGAGCAACTGTGTGGAGCTTAGTTGCCTACCAGGGTTAAAACCCAATAGCTGGTTACTCTGTCCTGACTCAGAAAGGCTGTAATTCCAACTCCAAGGAGCCAAGCCCCAAAGTGTCCCAAAGGAACTTTGTTGGAAGTAAAAGAATATGGGGAAATGTGTTTTCTGGGAGAAAATTAGTTTTAAAATAACAAGCCAGTTATGAATTTCAAACACAAGTGACAAGCTTTGTGAGAACATGAAAGCTTGGTAATGACCATCAGTAACATAGGTATAAAACTCACATGTCACGTAGACACAGCAGGTTACAAAAGAGATGCCAAAATACAGTAACACAAGGGTAACCTTCTGAGACCACTTCCATGGTCATTCATGTATCATTGAGGTCACACTTCCTGTAATGAACCTAAGGCACGTGACTATTGTGCTCATGCCTACTTTCCTGTAGCTATGGGAAAGAGGTACCTTTAGAAGGAAAGTCATGGAATATGAATCACTGAAGACTACTGTCACTCTCCCTTGACTTATAGGCTGAATTATGTCACTAGCTTGGGCATTACAATAGGTGTTTGAAGTTTGGTTTCCAAAAGCAGCCCATGCAAGCCTGGAGGTCTATTGTAGACAACTAAGCTAATGAATTCAAGAGAAAGAACTGTCCTCAGATCACTGTCAGGTCCTAGATATCTGTTCATCAAAGTGAAGAAGCATTCATAACAGTTATATTACGAACCTGTCACCCTGGACTCTCCAAAAATGATCAATTATAGGAGACAATGTAGGAACCACAGCTACAAGGATATGCAAGTACTTTGAACTTTAGGCCGATCAAGAGGATGTGTCTGCTGATGGACACCACAGCTTCTGCTGCCTTCAGAGCAATGGAGACTAATCTGGTCTTTCGGATCTTGCCTGGAAATCATGGCAGTGATTACTTCCTCCTATTCCCCATCTGCAGCTCACACAGCCTCCTACTTTCTCTGGTTTGGGAAGGTTTGCTAAAACACTCCTCTGTAATTTCTGGCTCACTCTCTGCATTGCATGAGCAGAGTCTACTCTAAACAACCAGCTTATTCAGCTTTTCCTCAGGGGAATCACTCTGTGGGTATATGAGGGTCTTACAGCTACACAATTTAACATTAAAATGCAGTATCCCATAATCATGCTAGCAGTAAGTGAAATTATGATATATAACCGTTGAAAAGACTCAAAGCTCCATCTCACTACATTGGGTGGGAATTAATTCAAAGAATGTAAGCAATCAACATGTGGTATTGTTCTAATAAATACTCAAAATGACAACCATAAGGCCTGGCCAATGCAAGAAAAGCAAACGTCCACACAAATTTTCTGTGGTAAGCACTCTTAGTGCTTAACATATCTCTAGAGGCTACTGTTGTCATTACTTCACATCACAGTTATTTTGAGTTTTTCCACTTCTATATGTTCCTTCACTAAAGACCTGTGAACCCACGTATACACTGCACAGCTTAAAGGCATGTTTAAGGAATAGTTACATTACATACCATAATATGGGGCAGCATTGTATGTTTGCTTCTGTTAGAGCACAGGTATTTTACAGATGAGTGCTGCTGATCATGAAGGATTTGCACTATGCATTTTCCAGTCTGTTTTGTTCCAGTGATACCTGGCTGATGTATTCCCATGGCTTTGAAAAAGAACTTATCACCTTAATTTTTCACTATCTATGGCAGCAACATTAAGATTTCTAGAAAATTCACAAGAGACCACAGAGATAATTTCTAAACTACTCCACAAACCTAAGAAGAGCAGGATGTAATGTAGTCACACAGAGAAATAAAAGAGTAGTCACTTATTTAAATATTGAAAATCTAAAGTTGTTCTTCAAAGATACATCCATTAACACTAATAGAACACAAAGAAGGATGGGCTAGAATTTTAAACATTAGTGTGAAACTTAGGAGACTTAGAGGAATATCTGCAAATAAGACATACAAACACAAGAAATACAACCCATCTGTAAGCAAAGGAGAAAAAAAGACCTCAGATGGGCCTCTCTCCCAGCTTTTTACAGAGGTTTCATATGGGAAGTGAGAATTGCACTGGAAGTCAAAAAAAGGACCATCAAAAAGGAAGACAGTAAGGATTCAACTCTATCTATGTATACTACACGTGCCATCCAAGACATCTCTGCTGAAGTCTCTGCAAGTGCAGCAATGTGGCAGCAGGATGGAGAAGAGAAGATCAAAGCATTGGTCTTTATCCAAAATACAGAATAATAGAACTGTTTGTGTTGGAAGGGACCCTAAAGGTCGTCTAGTTTCCATTCTCCTGCCCCAAGAAGGGACACCTCCCATTAGAGATCAGGTTGCTCAAAGTCCCATCCAACCTCATCTTGAACACTTTCAGTGATGGAGCATCTACAGCTTCCCTGGGCAACCTGTTCCAGGGTCTCACCACCAACTTCATAATGAAGAACTTCTTCCTTGCATCTAATCTAAATCTCCCCTCTTCCAGTTTAAACCCATTAACTCTCATCCTAGCACTACAAGCCCTTTCAAAAATCCCTCCCCAGCTTTTTTGTGGGCCCCCTTCAGATACTGGAAGGCCACAAGAAGGTCTTCCCAGAACCTTCTTTTCTCCAGGCTGAACAACTCAAACTCTTTCAGACTGTCCTCATAACAAGGTGTGTCAACCTTCTGATCATCTTCATGGCTTTCTCTGGAGACCCTCCAACAGGTCTATGTCCTTCTTGTGTTGGGGGTTCCAGAGATGGACACAGTATTCCAGTTTGGGTTTCACAAGAGCAGAGCACAGGGAGAGAATCACCTCCCTCAACCTGCTGGCCATACTTTTGATGCAGCCCAGGATACAGCTGTCTTTCTGGGCTCCACTTGAATGTTGTTGGCTCATGTTGAGCTTTTGATCAACCACCACCTCACAAGTCTTTCTCCACAGGACTGATCTCAATCCATACATTAGAGTCATTGGAACAGGCTGCTCAGGGAGGTGGAAGAGTCAGCATCCTTGAAGGTGTTCAAAAAACACATAGCCATGGCACTTTGGGACATGGTTTAGTGGTCATTGTAGTGTTGTCTTTAAGGCTGGACTTTATGATCTTTTCCAACCTTAATGATTTTACAGTTCTATGACACTCCCCCCAGCCTGTGTTTGTGCTTAGGCTTGCCCTGACCCAGGTACAAGACCTTGTACTTGGCCTTGTTGAACTTCAGGACGTTGCCATAGTAAACCTTTCAAGCCTCTCAAGGTCCCTCTGGATACCATCCTTTCCCTCCAGTATGTTGATCCCACCACACAGCTTAGTGTCATCTACAAATTTTCTGAGGGTGCACTCAATTCCACTTGTCCATGTCACCAAAAAAGATGTTAAACAGTACTGGTGCCAATGCTGATCCCTGAGGAGCACCACTTGCCACTGGTCTCCACTTGGGACATCAAGCCATTGACCACAACTCTTCGAGTGCAGCCATTCAGCCAATTCCTCATCCACTGAATGGTCCATCTGTCACATCTATGTCTCTCCAATTTAGAGACCAAGATGTCACACAGGACAGTGTCAAATATTTTGCACAAGTCCATGTAGCTGACATTGGTTGCTCTTCCTTTATTCATCGATGCTGTAACTCCATTGCAAAAGGCCATTGAATTCACCAGGCAAGATTTGCCCTTGGTGAAGGCATATCTATGGTTTCAGTTGATCACAGTACAGAGTAAGCGACCTTGTTAGAAGCTTTTTTCATGAAGTGCCTTCTAGGATGTCATGGTTTAGGGTCAGGGCTGCCCCCAGACCTATAGCAGATGCTCTGTTAACCCCTCTACCCTCCCAAAGGGGAAGTGAAAGGGAATAAGGAAGAGAGACTTGTAGATTATAAAAGAAAAATAAACCAGCTTTAATGAAAATAGTAAGAAAACCGAGTATATACAAACAAACAAAACCAGCATTGAACCCAAACTCCCCCCTGATGGCAATACATCACCGTCACCCCCAATGCTGTGGAACAGGCCCTGGGGAAAGGCCCAGGCTGGACTCAGAAGCAGATGACAAATGGATACAGGAGCTGGATTCTGGAACTGGATTCAGAAACACACGGGTTGGGATCAAAGGCAGAATGGACAGAGTCCTCCTCAGATGACAGACATTGAAGAAGTGTGACCCTCATGATGTCTCAGCTTTATACTGGATATGATGTAAATGGGATGGAATACCTCAGTGGTCAGTTTAGGGTCACCTGTCCTGTCCACTCCTCCCTGCAGGTACCACCTTTTACTTTCTGCACCCCTCAGTGTGGTACACCAGATTTAGCAGTGACCTTGGTCTGCACACCAGTCCTTGGTGGCAAGTCTAAACAACAAGCATTAGCATTGCCAGAAGCAGACACTGCCCGCAAAATTACTTCTACCATTAACTTCAAAAAGTGCAGTTAGAAGAGACTGAGCTGAGAAGTAAAACCACCTAACAGAATAAGTTCTGTTTTAACCCAAACTAGGACATAGGAGAAGGAAAATAACTATTATCTTGATTTTACAAATCAGAAACTAAAGTCAAGAGATATGCATTTTCAAAGATGGATTTGTGCTCAAAATATTTGACAGAGATGCCAGACATAGGATGAGCTCCCATGCACAACCAAACAAGTCAGCCCTCACATTCAGGATAAACTAACCTATAATTAGACAAAACTTACTGCTAAGACAGAGGAAATAGGGTAGTGCAGTGATATCAAGAACAACAGTAACAGGAGCAATAGTAATTATAGATGTACCTTTCTGTACCCAGAAATCACTCTAATATTTGTGAAAGTCAAGGGGAGTCTCAGCAGACCAGATGTCAAAGCCAGGTTCTCCTTGGTATCACAGATTCCAAATACTTTGGAAAAGCAAAACTATTTTACATAGACATCTAAACCAAATAAATGTTCCCTGATTTTTATTTTTTTTTATGATCTTCTGGTTCTACCCACACATTGTACTCTTAATCCTGCTGTGCAGTCTAGCTAAAGAGGCCACAGAGTCTGCATTACAGAGGGTGAAATGCTGAACATTAAATTCTTTTCCAGTTGTGGGGAAGACAAGGACTTTGCCCTGTTGGTGGTGTGGCCTTGGACTTAGAACGAAGCTAGTTATTCTTGGTATGGTACATATCCTTTTGTTTATCCCTCATAAGCATTTAAAAATAACTTTCTAAGGCTCACAGAACGTCTCAATGTTTGCTATTTTAAAACAGATGCTTCTTTACACAGACTTAAGCAAGAGCTGTTTTTTGAGGATACATCATTGTCCTGGACTTTCTCTGTAAATGTATATGTCTGCACACAATTCTGCCCCCAACACTGTTGTTGAGAGGGTGTTAATGATTAAATAAGGACATACACTTATCCTCCAGATCAGTTTTAAAAGCTCTTCTTTCACACCATGAACACAAAAGCCTGCTCAGGTCTAAGGATTTGAATCAGATATTTGTAACAAGAAAAGGTGTTCCAGTAAAAGGGCTCTCATCTTTTGTCTGTCATGAAGCATACCTACATTGCTCTGTGCAGTCCTGTGCAAATGAAGCCCTGAAGCAAAGTGTCTCTCTCATTTCTGGACAGAGGCCGGTCAGGACCTTTCACTATTCTCTTGGTCTGGGCAGATGCAACGGCTCCATAAGGCACATATAGATCAGTAACTGCTCTGGAAGCCCACTTCAGATGATAAAAAGATGGTGTGAGTTTTAGAAATGCTAAACACACAGTAAGCAGCCCAGTAGATTCAGCCCATTAGATAATGAAAAATTAGAGCCTGTCTTAACTACTTCAGCCTATGAACATGTGCATGCTTGCTAACCTAAACAAGCACCTAACTAACTTGGATGTTTTCAAATAAACCTTGAGCTTGGTGAACTTCATGCTGGATGACTCAGAGCAAATTTAGACCATGACTAACTTAGACCAGACCATGACCACGTCTATCTTAGACCAGAAAAGATCATTACCATGACCAGCTTAGACTTTGACCAGCTCTCAAAAGTAAGCAACATTTTGGTTTCTTTTCTGTGTCCACAATAACTGAGGGAGAAAGTAATGGACTTCAAATACACAGGGAAATACAGATTAGATGTCACAAAATATCTTCTGACTTTGGGGCTACTGAAGCCCTGGATTAAACTAGAGCAAATTATACTCTCTGGCAATGCAGGGAGTACTGCATTTTTTACTGTTTTTACTGGATCTCCGTAAAAACAAAACCAACGACAAGAAAAGATTAAGCTCCAGAAGCAACTAATCGCTCTCTGGAATAGTGTCTGTCAACAGTTCATTTAAATCCAACCTTTGGGCTACCTGAAATCACAGAAATCTATATCTGGTCCTTAATGGAAACACTGAGGCTCCTATCCGTGCAGTCACACCACAGTAATAAACACCTGAATGTTTCCAGTAGGCACCCAGGGCTCCCCACACCAGGGTTGCTGTTGAACAGGTCACTGGGGAAACAGGAAGCAAATAATCTAAATAAACTCAATTTAATTTTATGACTCCCAGTTGATGTGCATATTTGGGGTCCAAGCACATTCTCCTTCCAGGTGTGTTCTGTCTCCAGGATCCAAGTGAGTCTTTGAAGCAAGTGGAGACCTTACCTTTTCCTTGCTTTCCCTTTCCTCTATTCCTGTCTGTGAAGTATTACCCCATGACCTTTCACTGATTGGCTTCAATTAAGGCCATGGATTTCCTCTTCCTGAACCAAAGTCAGGTTACAGTGCAAGAATAATAAAGGCAAAAAAAAAATGTGTTGCAGCCATCCATGTACAGTCCCCTGACATCAGCATTTGGAGTAGAATTTCACATGGGACTCCCACATCTCAAAAGCCTCAATACACAAATTTGCTGGTAGCTTTTCAAAATCTTCAGCGCTTCCCTGCAGGGACATTTGAGTCTGAATATTTTTTTTTTTTCCTTAAATTAAAAAGCCAGTTTTAGTGCCGGGACTAAAAGGAAAGACTTGTTCTTGTTGGTTTTGCTTAATCTTGAGCAAGACAGGCCACATTTTAGACTTTTTGGTTAAACAGAAGTTTTACAGCATATGCCTGGTATACTGTTATCATCATGAAGGATTAGCTGGATTTCAGTAGTGTCAAGAAGATCAAGATGGGATCAGAAGCCTGGAGCAGCTGTTAGCTACTGAAAAAAAGTCAGAATTATTTCCCATTAGAAAATGCTCCCTAACTGAAAATTATTCTTCACAAAAACTTGTTTTCATTAAATTACTACAAAAATACATTTCCATGAAGAAGCAGGTTTCTTATTTGGAATCCTGTTTTATTCTGGTTCTGTTCTATTCTGATGTGGGGGCTGTGTTTTGTTGTTGCTGTCAAGGTATCAACTTTTCATTTCAAAAGAGTTTTTACATAGCTTTCTTTATTATTGTAGCCACATTCTTCCTGACAGCATATGCCTGATGGTATACCATAGTATTCATCCTTAATAAGGCAAATCTCTGAGCCACGGTAATTTATGCAAAGAAAATATTCATCCACTAAAATATATGTCAAGCATACAATTTTATGAGTACCTTTAGTCTGTAGTTCTCAAAAACAAACCCTTCTCACTTCTTAGCACCAAAAAAAACTTAACTTCTGTGCTTCTAAGTAGCATGAGGAGATGTATATATATGAATCCAAGTGTCTTTATAAAATGGCTTTATAAACTTTATAAAAAGTTTCCTTCAGCAGTTCAGAAAGCAGCTGCACATAAAGGCTCTCAGTCATTCTTTAAGTGCCACTCAGTATGCCTTTAATATAAAGAAGGTAGGTTTACAGCATAAAACATCACCATACGGACTTCCTGCAACACTGGCGGCTGACCCAGGCATCACATTTCAGGGCTGAGGGCTAAAGGATTTAATTCATTTTCAAAAGATCATTGCTCCTTCTAACTGGAGGTCAGCAAAGGTTTTGCGACTTTCTCAAGTTGAAAGGCACAAGACATCACAAGCATCAGTCTGCATCTGACAGCGACTGACATAACCAAAAGCCCTCATGAAAGCAAATCAAACAAATGAAGGTTATTTGGAAAAGTTATTTAACTTAATCTTGCTTCACTGTAAAAATTGGATTATGTCCAAGTTGCTGGGACTATGGTGGCTTCCACAATCCCTCTTTTATGGACCACAATCAACTTATCAAAAATTATTCTGGCTAATTATTTATAATACTAGCTTTCAGATGGTTTTGGTTTTCCCTGGGTTTGAAACCCGGCCAACACCTATATTGCTTCCGTCTACCACCAGGCTTCCTCTACAGAGGGGATTTCATACACTTTGAATGGAGGAGATGAAGCAGCTTCTCATGAACTCAGTAAAGGCCAATGTGTTTTCAGAAGATCAGTCTGCTCCACTTTAAACAATTCATCCAAGAAAATTTAAAGTCTGTCAGGAAATTT
>NW_008632888.1:41726-52086 GCF_000691845.1 Merops nubicus | reverse complement strand
TGCTGAACAAATGTTTTCCTTTACTTCATAAGGCACTGGCTACTGTAGTATAACAAAGTGGAAATTGCTTTCCAGAGAAGCATGTAGAGATTTATCAGAGAAACCTCATTTAATCACATTCCAGCAAGCCAAGGTCAGTCACTCATCTTTGGCAGAGGGAGGATGGGGGTTAAATTATAACTTAATCCATTATAAGGGTTGTTATTAAAGACTTTTTGACAGTGAAGTATCTGTATCATACCCCAACAGAAAATATGAAAATATTTATATCAGCTCTATATGCACCTTGTAAGCATCAGAGCAATTGAAAAATGCAGTGACAACAAAGTGCTGAATAGGTAAAACTCCTTCTCATTCCCAAGGAGCATGGATAACTGGGAATTGCTCAACTTCAGCTGTAAAAGTCTTGTTTTCTGTTATGCAGTCAGACTGATGACCCAGGAAACAACTGCACAGATTAAAGAATTCATGGACCCTGTGTAACCTCAAGCAACAAAGCTTGTCGCGTGGTGGAGGAGATCCTTGCACTGACTCACCAGATGAGCAAGCTGAGGGAGTTCACATTAACTGTTAGTTACAGGCTGGCAGGCTGCAGGAAGATCAAATGCTGAGATGTCCTTGTTAGCTGAGGATGCACTGTCAGGAAGGGCACGGGAGAGAAAGTCAGGTACCAGTGCCCCTGAGTGTAAAGGTGGCAGCACTAATTGGGCTTGAGGATGGGAAAAGCAGAGAGGGGAACGGTGTTTTGGTGGGGAAGTAGTCAAGCTTGTTATTAAGTTCAAATCTTTAATAGTCCACCAATTCTTTTGACTCTGCAGCCTGCATTGTAATTGCTTTCAAATTCTCTGTGTTCCTCTGTCTATTACAGCAAGACTGATCTGCTAGAGCCCCTCTTTCCAGTGCACAAGCCAGATCAGCAGTTCTATCAGTTCTCTCTGTAACACCAAATTTCAAAAGAGCAAGGCTGGTTCACTGGCTCTGAAGACAAGCAGCACAGCACGACTTGCTTATACAATGGGAAGCCCTCTCCCTTCCAAAACCTAGTCAGTCTCATCCCTAAGGTCTGTTAAGGAGAGCCTCTGGCCAGGGCACTGCCTCCACCCTTGCCTGGGCATTGCTTGGACAATTCTAGCAAGCACAGGCCAAAACTCTCCTAGGGACCATGTGAGCAAACAGAAAGGATGGTCTTATACAGAGGTCAAACCCCTGTTTAGGAGAGGCACGCAGATGTACCCCGTGGCTGTGCTTCCCAGCATACCGAATGAGCCCAGTCAGGGCTGATACTCCATGTGGCTGCAGCCAAGCAGCTCTCAGCTCCCAGACAGCCCAGATGTGTCTGCACCGACTCAACGATCAACTCACGTCACAGCCCAAGAGGTATGTTAGAGGGTCTGGAGTGCCACCTTCTGGTATGGTGCCCCTCCACGTACCCAGCATGAGTGCAAATGCAGCCAGATGTGGGGGGCAGCTGGGGAACCCCCAACAATATCCACACCAAGCTTCTGCTTCTGTGCTGGTATGGTCTGCAGGTAAAGTCACTCTCCAGTCCATGAATCACCCTCTACCTCTGCACAGAAATGATATGGAGAACAAGTCTCGGATGCTCCAAAATACAAGGAATGTGCTTGCCATGTCTGCTCAGATTCATATTCTTGACCTAGGTGTCGAAGCAAGCAACTTCGCAGTAAACTGCAGAAATTCTCCCATGAAAGAAAACCAAACAGAATCCAAGCCTCAAAGATGTGAAAAGGGGAGAACAATCATTCAAAACATTCAGGCCTTTTCCTGGATTTCATAGAAAAGTGGCACAATCCCATCTCTTTTCTGATCACCTTAAATGCAAGGCAATAGATGCTCTCTGCGGATAATCTGTTTGTGGAAACAAGCCCTTGGATAGACAGCTCTGCACTCTGCATGAACTCCTCATCAACGTGCTATCAGGAACACTGACAGCTGCCCACAGTATTTAATCATCTCCCTAATAAAACTTTATCCATCTACAAACCTAGCAATCCATAGTTAATGTAATTTGAATAGCATGTAGCGCACACAGTTCCTGATAGAACGGGAAATGACGCACCACAGAGAAAGATGAGCAATGAAAAAAACCAGTCCTCACAGACATTCCCTGGAATACTCCCTTTGTCTTCCCTCTGCTGATCTGGGGCACATACAATTGCACTTACCTATCTAAAGCAACTTTATGCCAACACCAAGCTCTTTAACATGATGCATTTTTATCTACTTCTAGTGTAACAATTGGTTACCTGTGTAGTGATGCGTCCTCCCCCTTCTCCCAAATTGTGCATATAGACCAGACCCCGAGGCACTGGACTTTGCTTCCTGCCACATTCTGGGAGTTCACATATGTGGCAGAACTTGCTAAGGTTCACAGGAACCTGTTACTGGTGCCTCTTACTGTGACTGATGTACGGAAAGGATAACTAACACAACAGACAACAGCTGCTGGACACTCCAGTTTTCTTCCTAAAGGAACTCAGCTCAGCTCTAGCTCTCCCAGAACTGTGTTAAACTGGGCAAGTCACTGAGGCTGGCATTTGTCTCATCTCTTGTAGGAGAGTCACATACCTTCCTGGTAGGCTCAGTGCCGAAACGGTGATGCTACAGTCATGTATAAGGTGGACCTGCCTCTTCTCACTACTATCTGCTGGAACAACCCACACTACCAGGTTATGGTAAGACATCCCACCTGTGTGTATCTACAAAAAGTTGTGGTGAATATCACCTGATGTATCCATTTCCCATCTATTCTGGGTGAAGAATTGTCCCTTCTTTTATCTTCTTTAGTTCATTATAAACATAGTAGATTATAATCTTTATTTAGCCTTTGACAACCTTCCACTGCTCCCAGTTCCAGTAACAATCTCATCTCTCTCTCTGGATACCTATTTTCTACAGGCTGTGTCAGACTTGTAGGAGAGAGCCCTTAAAAATTGAGGAGCCAGGCACTGACACTTTGGATGGTCCCGTCTGTAAGATAAAGTGTACCCTGTTCACTTTGTTCAGTGGCATCAGCTGGTCTGATGTCAGCTATTGCCTGTCCCTGCAGATGGGGTGAGATTCTTCATAGCATAGTATTAATTTTCATAATTGGCTTCACAGTGTTAATCTGATTTTTTTACCTAGTAATAAAAGCTTCACAAGATTTCAGCAGTACCTCTACTTACCAGCAATGTAAAGCACATCTTTCTCTTAGTAGTTCGAGACACTTCCTCTATGTTTTAATACTACAAACAACTATACAAACACCAGCCCACCCTAGAGAAATTTGGGGAATATTGGAAACCTTGCAGCCTTTTACAGCAGTTCAACACAATGCTATTTCACTTAGCCCCTTCCTGTCATTTGATACAGGGTAAATATTCAGCGTTCGGTGGCCTCCACACACACATTTCCACCTGTGTGGCAGGCTGGTGCTCGCCTGCTGGTTTATAATGTAAAACATGTGGGAATACTGAAAGTCTCAAGAGGTCTGTCTTACACTTCCTGTTCATTATTTACCTTGCTGTGTTCAGTTTGTTTTTCCATTTATATTTAGCACAGATAAAAGAGGGGCAACCAAGCTCATGTGTCTTGGTGAAATAATGGGAAGAGCTGGATATGAAAGTCATTAAATGGCAAGAGGAGACACCTCCATCCCCCAAACAAAGGACAAAACTTTAAGCCAGCTTTGAACCGTAACATCCACAATCAAGTGCTTTCTCCAGGCCTTCATAAGCAGGTGAAAATCTCTCACGAATTCACTCCTCACAGGTTGAATAGGTTTGTTATTTTCAGTCAAAGTGCTGGGGAACAGCATGATTAGAAGACCTCTTTGATCACACCATGCAAAATCCTGCTCTTGGGGCTGGGTAATTACAGGGTGCCCCTTGCAGAGAACGTAAGGCAAAGCTACCTGCAAGCCTCTCATCAGTTCATTCAGAGCCAGGAACAGGACAATCTCTGGTTCAATGTGTCCAAATGAAGTATGACAGGACTATTAAAGGGCCTTTGTCTGTGTTTGCATAATCCGGGTGCTCATTATTTCACAACTCTATCCACATGTAAAGCCACACCGCCTTCCACCATGCTCTGTCTCCTCTGCCCTACAAAGACGGGCCCCAGATGGTGAACAGAGTTGGGATGAAAAAGCAAGAGGTGTTCAAAAGAATCAGAAAAGAAGGCTGGACCTGTTCAATCAAAAAGCAAATCAATGAGTTCACATAGCATCATGGTTAACTGAACACAGGCACCAGATTCACTGAGACACTTGTAAACACTGTAAGTGTCTAACACACTAAAATATGGTAGTAATTTTAAAAAAAAAAAAAAAAAACAACACACACATACAAACACAACTCAGTTAACTCTTTAGAAAATCTCAAAAAAAATATTGAAGTAGCAGTAAAAACAAAAGAGTAAGGGAGTGAAAGGAAAGGGATTTCTCAGTTCAGAAATACAATGGTTAGAGATACCACCTTAACACTCCTAGCCACTGCCAACAAACAAGCAGAACAGGAAGACAGTATCTGATTTAATACCACTGTTGCAACAATGAAGCTTTGGAATTGCATATTCATCATCCCAAAATAAGTTCAGTGATCTGGTAGCACTTCAAGACTGTAACCATAAATGTCATTGTAAACACATACTTGTTTTGAAGACCTGACTTTTGAGTATCTAACAGGAGTTGATAACGCCTTATGACACAGCAGGTCTCTCCCATGATTAGAATCACCCTGCAGCAGCTCAGCCAATCTGCCCAGGAAAAAAGCAAAGCTGGGCTGACAATGAAACTCTGCAGATCAGATCAAACCCCAGGGCTGACACAAGCCCCTGCTGTACAATTCTCCAGTCTAACCATCTCCTGGGCATATACGGGAGCGGGTGTCATCTTGAAGGATGAGGATCCAAGATGTCATCATACGGGACAAAGACCACAACAGGGGCTGCTGATTGGAAGAGGAGAGAACAGCTCACACAGCAATGTTTACTTTGGTGTACATCATCTTGTGATGTACTTCTACCATGACAAAAAATAAACTGTATGTTTTTAGAGCACAGTTTTGTGCATTGGCTACAAGCCATAATTATCTCATGAACGTCTTTTTATCTTGTTACTATTTCTTTACCTAAAAGCAAGAGTATGAGACATTAACTAAGAAAGTAACTTTGTTAGACAAGGCACAGGTGGACACAGAGTGAAGGACTACCACAAGGAACTTATAGCCAAACATGGGACAGTGTGGGATGTGATAAACCCAGGCAGCCGCGATGGGAACTGAACTACAATAACACACCATGCCCAGAATTAACTATTCACATAGCACAGTGACATTCTTTCACCTCTCTGTCCTTTTCAAAGGAAATTAATACCTTTCAGGAGGATACTTATTTCTGACAAATAGCCTCAGGATTTCTCCACAGGCCAAAATTGTCCTTTCAATAACAAACTATTAACCCCTTCCTGAGACTATCTAGAATTATTGACCAAAAATGAAAACAAACAAGAATAGGCACAAGGAAAAAAGATAGCTGGCTAAAATGCTAAACATCCCCAGGATGCAACGTTGTGCAGATCTAGAGCTTTAAGAGAAAGCTCTGAGAACTTAAAAAAAACCCTCTAGCACATAGCAAAGGAGGGACTTGGTAACAGCAACAGTTCTCCTTTGCCCCACAAACCCCTATAGCAGTTTCTACATACTGGGGCCTGTGCATACCTGGGCAGATTTGCTCACTAACTTCAGTTCCACTTTAAAATTTTCTTTGTCAAGATATTCATCTCTTCTTCTTTTGATGACTGTCACTCTGAAAGACACAGCTACAGTAAAATGTAAGGTTTTTTTGGTAGAGTATTTAGTCTGAGGTCATCCCTGCTCCAGCTGTCACCAAAGGTAGTTTTATGGTGTTGCACGAACAGAGCAGAACGAGGCTTTTTACAAGGTGTGTGTAGGCTTTCTATCAAACCCTGACTGTGGCATTCCTTTATCAGGGCAGGGGGGAAAATGTGCTAAACTTTGTAACACTACAGTAAATTACAGATCTGACTGTACCTTCTGTGGAAGGTAAAGTGCAGTTAAAAGCTTTCTGTGCTGGGTAGAGACCCCACAGCTCTCAGCTCTCCCAGTACTCTTGCCCTCTGCCCCAAGGCACAGAACACCAGACAAGTGCAGTGGGGTGGTGAAGCAGGTTTTACAGAGGTTTGATTCCTGCTCCTTTCCTCATTTTTTGAGGGAAGAGGCAACTCAGCATGACTTTTTCAGGTCAGGCACACCATTTCTTGCTGTGTCCAGTAGGCCACCATCAGGGCCATGCAGTAGGAGTCAAAAGACAATGTGTCAAGTCTTGACAGTGTTTACCAGCAATGCCTATGGCAAGACCTACATACATAGGCTACGATTTCTATGTACAATAGTCTACACACAGGAAATCCAGTTCAAAGGACAGTCCCACATTCCCAGCCTCATCTGGCAGCAGCCCCTGAGCTGGGATAGGATTTCACTCCTGGGCTTGTATGTGTTTGCTATGAAATGCGTTCATGGTTGCAGAGGTCACCAGAGAAAAGGCTTTGTATGCCATCAGTAGAAATATTGTCAGGAATGCTCTGTCTTGTCTCCTGCCCTTTGTGCTCCAGCATGCACATGCAGCAACGAGCAATCCTGCTCACGTTGCAGGTCCCTGCTCACAAACCAGAGCTGGCACAGTGACTGCTCAGGGGAGCATCATAAAGTGGAGTGGAGAATGGGACTGTGAGGATTTGCTGTGAACCCCCGAGTCACGCTGCACTTGGCTTGTCAATGACTCACTCCAGTGAATGCAAAAGTCATTCACGATTTCTTTTTCTTTAAACAATAAAAGTATCATTTTATGTGCCCAGAAAGGATAATAAAAATGTAATGAACACTCTGTGAGCCTAAATCAGAACTCAGTGAAGGCAATAGAAGGAGCCATTCCACACTTTTGACCACGTCTCTTATACTTCAGCTTTTCTTCAAGAGACCTTTCCATTTAGCAAGTAGGAAACAGCTTTCTTTTTCAACTCTAATCTCCACCTTTCCTTGAAGCAGTCTCATTTGCCATAGTACTCTTTAGAACAAGAAAAAAAGAATATTAATTCCTTTTCCTCTTAATGGAAAGTGCAGTAGTACCTTAAGTCTGGACATAAAAACACTGGACTAGCACCAATAAGTTATTTTAGTGCCTACAGAATTAAGAAAATGGGAACGTTAAAGGCTCATGAGGACAGTCAGGTCTGAATGAGTTCACCAAATCATTTCTATTTATATCTTTTGTTAAGGCTGTTAGTAAGCACTTGGGGCCACGACCTCCTTTACTGTAAATATAAAAGTTCTGCGGTGGTTCAAGATGCCTCTGGCTAACAAGTACATGTCAGATATGCCTCATCCAAGCTTCTTGCATATATGAAAGTAACTTTTCAGCCAAACTATCCATTCAAATAAGAATGAAAATCTCTTTTTGTGAACATCTTCTGATGACCAATATAAAATATTATCATTAATAGGCAGACCGCCCGCCAACCCCCCCCCTCCACTACCACATCACACACCAGAGACCCAAAGAGCCAGACAGCCAGAGAAGGAACAAGTCAATGCACTCACCCACAAAAGCAGACATGAAGAAGGGAGCAAGCCAAGCAAAGAGCCAAGCTGTGGGCAAAAGTAGCAGCCAGGTCATGAGCCCAGTTATACCAGAGGGACTCAGAGACAGCTTCATGTTCTGGGCCTCCCATCCTGGGAACTCCACTTGTCATGAAGAGTGAGGGAGCCCTTCCTATAGCCAGAATCCTCACACAACACATACACTGTCCCAACCCCACTACAAGCAGAGTCAGCTCTTACAGAGGTGGCTTCTTGCCCCACCTCCAAGTTAATGTGGAAGGCAGGGGCACCTGGTGGTGATCTCCTAATCAGTTCCCACCCAAGGCTGGCCAGACCCTGGGTGAAAAGCAATCAGGAGAGTCTTTCTTGTGTGGTTGTGGACATCATCCATATGCCAACCCTCATTCAGGGCTGGGTGTTTAACCCCAGCACTTCAGAACACCACTGCATATTTAGCTGTTGGTTTCTAAAAGGAGTAAGGTACATAAAAACCTGAGAAGAAAGTATAGCTTTGAGACTTCCATTTGGACCAGAGCTGCTGAATTCATAATTGAGCAGTACTGGATGTTACCAACACACTTCTCTATTCTGTCATATCTTGCTGCAACCCAGTTTTTTTTCAAGCAGGGCTGGAATTTCACAAAGACTTACACAAGGGTGTGAAGCGGTCATTAATATTTAGCAAACTGTAATGAGGAGGAGATGCCTACAGCCTGCTTCAGGAGAGCTTATCTGCCAACAGGACAGAATAAGCATTCCACTTCCAAAATGTGGCTTTCTTAGGACCACAGTCATTTACAGACCTGCTACAGAATTTCTCTTAGGCACAAGTGGTATACAGATTACAACTTTCTCCTTCAGATCTGAAAGAACATAGAGTTGGTTAGCTATTGTTATTAATTGCTCCTTGCACTATATTTATAATTTATCTAGGTCAAGGCAAAATTGGCTTAACAAGTTTATAATTAAAATGTAACATCAGTATACATAATTAGGATCAAACCAAGCATCTGGTCCAGCCTTGAATCCATGACTCTGGCTGGTAACCTTCAGAAGGATTATTCTCTTTTCTTCAGGAGATGTCTCTTTTTATTTTTTTCCTTTAAAGCTGGGGTTTAGCAGAGCAGCTTTCCAGTCTGTGCGGCTTCCCTTCCGGAGCTTTTTCAAAACAGCCCTTTAGTCCCTTGTTCTGTGGTTTCTTTCACATTCGAGAGAAGCACTGTTCTAAAACCTTCAAGTTAGAATTTGGGATTAAGAATAGACAACGCAGACTGGTTAGCATGAAGCAGCCATTCATAGCAGACAATAGCCACCACTGCAGCCCACGCCAAGTTCTCAGCCCGTGCAGAGCGGCGCAGCCCCAGCAATGGGCATGGTGCTGTGCCAGTGCCTTCCCCAGACTGCCTCAGTCCTTTTGTCTCTTCCCACCCAACAGCCTTGCAGAGTTCACAGAGTATGTCTGCTCTTGAGAGGAGTGCCACAGCACTCTCAGAAGCCTCACCAAGGCCTGTGTTCAAGAGCCACCAGCAAATTTTTTGGTTTAGCTCCTAAAGCCAGCATTAAACACTGACTTGCAATAAGCATAATCTGATACCACAGTGTATTTCACAAGATCCCTGTGGAACTTTGCAGCATACCATTACATGTGAATACTGCCATTAAATTTAGAGAAACATCTATAATTACTAAGCGCTGATATGTAAAAGAACAAAAGTCTCTCTTCCAGATTGGCCACAAATCCTAGTTTGAGGCTGCAAAGCTTTTAACACGCCTTAAATCCTTCCGTATTTCTCATAGGACTGTTTCGGAGTAATGGTTTTCCTGTTTATGGGGTGGGATGTCCCAGGCACATATAGCTATGCCTCATATATATGTTTCTCACCCCTTTCCCTGGCCAGGGCTCACCCCTTTTACTTCGTTATCTCTCCCACCTTGCTCTGCCTCTTCTCCCGCTTTCAAAAACCACTAATTGCACAGCATACGTCTGTCCCCCAACCTGACACTCTGTTGCCATGATTTGCAGAATTTAAAGCTGGCATATCAATCTTCCCAACTAGAATAAAATAATTTTAGAGTCATTTTACACATGATCCAAAGCAACAGCAAAAAGTCCAGTTGGGCTAAAAGGTGAAGCTGGAAAAACCTCCAGTCCTTCAGTCAGTGGGACCTAACTACTGGCTTCAGTAAGTGCAAGATCAGACCTCAGATCCTAACTAGGTCCCTAATCCAACCTTCCTGTTGAAGCACGAGTATTGCTAACTCTAGGTCAGATGTGCTACAGCTTCAAAATCTCCAAGGATGATCAGTCAGGTCAGCTGCTCAGTCAGCGAGTGGAGCACCTCCAGAGCTGGCGAGGTGGGCAGTGCAGCTGCAGATCCCAGTGCAGGGGGCATCTTCCTGAGGCAGGGAAATGACAGAAGTGCAGAGCGACCTGCACGGAGCTGGCAGCTCTCGCAGGAAGTCATTGAGGATATCAGGGCATTCTCAGGGCAATGGTGGTCATAACCCACCCCAGACCCATAAAAAGCATCCAAGGGAGCATGAGTAACCAGAGCAGGCAGACAGGGCCTGGCACGGTGGCTGGCACGGTGGCTGGAGCAGTGTTTTCCCCGCAGGAAGGGCGCTGGAGCCCGGCCAGCTCCGGGAGGGAGCCATGGCATCCACCCACCAGAATGCCTCAGCCGTGGCCTCCGTGAGCTCTGCACCCCCACGGCTGAGGGCGCAGCCCCGCCCGAGATCCC